>NC_064615.1:850786741-851088741 GCF_023898315.1 Schistocerca nitens | reverse complement strand
CCATTATGGTCACAGAGTGTCCTAAATCGGTCCGTTTACTGATTTAACATAAGACCAAAACTACCTGAGACGGTCTGTCACGATCCTCTATCCCTATTACGGGATCTTGTTTTACTTGAGTCTTGCCGCCAATATCAAGGTGAACGTCAGATCTGCCTGTCTCGTGCCTCTACCTTCGTTTAAACCAGACTGAACGTCACCTAACAGCTCATTAATTTATTTTTCTATTATTCTGTACATTATTATTGCTAGTAACTTTATGTACCAAGTTTACTTCGGCGAGGTTCAGAAATACTGTATACGAACGCAAGAGGAACGTTACATGAGTATTTCTAGCGGCTGCAGTTCACGTCGCCTCTCATGTGACATAAACTAAGTAAAGCCAGAAAACTTGCGTACTATTCACCGGTTATTTTTACAATTTTTAGTAAATGATGTTTAAGGAAAATTTCTTTCTCATCCCATAAAAAAATTAGCCGTAGCCTTTCTGGCTGACTAAATGTATTTCGCCTTCTTCGTGCAGTGTCTCAATTTTTACAAAGTACTTTGATTGACGTTTCATTTCTGGCATAATCTTTTGTAGACAACATCAAATCAGCGCTCAAAATTTGTAAATACATAGTGGTTTTTTTAGTATGTCGGCAGATATCTCCAGTATCGTTTTCGGAAATGTCGACGGTTTTATTTCTAGGGTATATTGTTTCACGTGACGCCCGGTGCCCATAAAGAACGTTGGATTCTATCTCGTTGCATACAAAATGTTGTTCAAACTGAAATTTTTTGTCCGTTCCCTATAGGACGTTCCCAAAGTAGTGTAGTACGAAATTTGGCATAACGATGTGTCCTTTATACGCAACGGCTTCCTCCCCTGCTTCAATTGGTGACCCGCAGTATGCGAGAAGAAGTAGCCTTCCAAATACAATAGGGCAATAGGGCTGCTGGCGAGTTTATGCCAGTAGCCATGACAGTTCATGCGAGGCTGTCACGAAACTTTAGTAGAGTGATGTTAACGTTGTAGCTGAGCACCGAAGATATCTCCTGGGCCAGCAGAAACGTCGATGTATCTGTAACATGCTAGAGAGGTCAGTTTCATCATAAAATCGACCGTTCTTTGTGTAGAGACTTGTAAGGTTTACATTTAGTGTGTTCGACTGATCTTTATTTCTTTCTTTCTTTTTATTTCTCTAATTTTAATTTTAATTTTATTTTATTTATTTATTGGTTAATGGACTGTATGAGAGCAGTTGGCGGTGCCACTCAGATTTGCTGCGCTGTGAACAGCAGTTCTACGGTAATGTGTTGTTTGTGTGCTTAGTTTAAGCCTACCATAGGACGTTAAGTGTCCCTAAGGAAAAGTGTTTTGGGCTGTTACTCATCCACCTGTAGTTGTCATCTTAATAACCCTAATAAAGGATGAAGGTGGTCTTCGAGTGTGTCGGGTTCTCGTGAGGTCTGGTGGCAAGATTTTTCAATATCTGCTTGAGAATTTAGTCCGCGGTCTCGGGAGTATCCTGGTACATTGCATATGATCCGTAACGTCTTGTTCCGTATGGCTTACAGGCTGCGCAGATCTACTGGAGTTGCGTAACCTCTTAATGCAGCTGCGTACACATACAGTAGTGACAATAAGTATTTTTACAAACATATTTACGCCTATAGGCTGTGCCTCGTGTGCTTCTCTGACTAGCCAGCCCGTCTTGGCCCACTGTGCAGCGACACGCGTTCATATAAACACATCCATCAGGATTCAACGCATTGACAGTAACTACGACAGTGACAATGTTGTCGTGATAGGTCCAAAAATATTTTGACACTGTGGTTTATTGTCAGAAAACGAATGCCTGATGCAGTATTACGTCGAATACTTTTTGTTTACATTATCATTTGCCTTTTTTTACACAGTTTGCAACATGCAGAAGGTGATAGTGTATTCAGCAGATCTAAAGAATGTGGTAATCGGTGCCCTACAGCGACGCAAGTGTCAGGCAGATGATGCTCGGGATTTTGGTTTGTCCAGACAAATTGTGAATGTTTTTAATAAGAAGAAACGATTAACAGGGGAACAGATAACAAGAAACGGGTAGGGCCAGCGAAGTCACACTTCTAAGAAACTGTCTCTTAAGGAGAATGTCAGTGGGTGACCCAAATAAGGCTACTGTTGACATAAACGGAGAACTGTGTGAGCTCCAAAACATGGAAGTACCTAACAGCAGCGAAAAACTGATCCTCGGTTAATCTAATCTTACTGGTCGGCACCCAAGAAAAACACCATTACTATCGGCAAAGAACGGGAAAGCACGACTTGAGTTTGCCAGAGTAGATAAAAACAGAACGCTTCTACACTGGTTGCGTGTGCTCTGGAGCGTTGAAAGTAAGTAAAATTTGTTTCCTTCCGATGGGATTCGATATGATCGAAGACCAATCAACGCAAGAAATGGTGCCAGGTTATGAAATCTTGAAAACGCACTTGTAACCCCATGCCAAAGATAAAATGAGACAAAACTGGGAATTTCAGAACGACAAAGATCCTAAGCACACCTCTGCTCATGCAATAGACTTTTTGAGAAGGATGGGAGTAAGGATGCTCAAGTGCCCCAGCCAAAGCCCAAAACTCAGTACGATTGAAAACCTGTGGGAGAAGTCGATGGGAGGCTAAGGCGACGACAATTCTTCAGTTGCGACCAGTTACTACAATCTATGTTTAATAAATGGCAGAAAATCCGCCTGCATCGTTTGGCTGCCCTCGTTGACTCCATGCCACCACACTGTGTGGCTGCAATTAAGGCTAAGGATTATGCAACCAAGTGCTAGGCTTTCTAGCTGTAACGTGACTTGTGTCAAACTATTTTATAAAACTATTTGTGATACCGCTAGTTATGAAATACAGTGTCCCTTTTTTTGAAATTAACACAATTTGCGTTATTAATCAAGTGACATTTTATAAAGATGTTCACTTGAATAAATTGTTTTTCTTATGAAGATATGTTTGTCAAAATACTTATTGTCTCTACTGTAAGTCATCAACCGTCTAATAACTGTCATGTACAGTCGTGGACGAAACGAGAGAGACCCCTCGCCTTTTCCTCATGCTGATCCGCACAGCTTTGAAGTCTGCTACACAGCATAACATGCAAGGCGACGAAGTGCTGCCAACATACTATGCACAGGCGTGAAATTGAAAAACTATCCGTGATTTGTCAGACTGTTTTCAATCATGTGTAAGACTATATTAATACTGATTAGTGTGTTACCCACAACACCTTCATATAAGATATAAACGAAAGAAGAAACGCTAATTAGTATGAACTATACTAATAAAAAGTACCCCAGATCGTTACGAATTAGCAAAATATTACGCGCATTCGGCCGTGAAATGGTCTGTGTCAACGTTCAGACCAGTCGTACTGGATTACCGTTGCTGACCTACCATGAAAGTGTGCAAATTTAGCAGTTCGTGAAGATTCATAACGAAATTCAGTTAAAAATCATTCAGTGCCACACTTAAGTCAATTCAATTATTGACAGAAGCGGAAAAAGTAAGCAGTAACAAGTATGAAATTCTATAAGTGTATCATATCGACATCCACAGGGCGCCGGTACAGAATACAGGCAGCAATTAAACGTATTGGGGGCGCGAGAATTTCTTAAAATTCCTTTACTGATAGTCTATCTCTCTCCATCGAGATTAGAACCGAAAACAAACCAGACCTCCCTTGCAGTAGCAAACACGTTTCACTACGCTACCAGACAACCCAGGCAAACAGCCCTCTATTATTACCCCAGACGTGAATAAGCCGGCAATTTCGCAATGAAAATGGCAAAATGATCTGCAGTTTCTGTTGCATAGAGCTTTCTGGACTGAAAAACATGAATTGTCTACCTTCATGTCACCGATTATGAGACAATCATTCGGGATGTTTATCGAAATAACAAAAACCTGTTATTAGCGAGTAAATTTAATAGGATAATTCTGCATCACTCCAGGAAATAAACGGCGACGTAGCTACCAAACGTATTCTACAATGTTTCGAATTCTCTATTAGACGTGCCACAGCCAGAAAACGTTTATTAGCCGAAGTGTTCCTTAAGGTAGCTAGCAATGGGAATGCTCGCACATCTAAAAGGCGGTAGCAATAATAGTGGGATCTGAATTACCACGTGTTTAGGCAAATGGATTTTATTTGCATTCCTGTAAACGTGATTTGGATCGAAAGCGTAGCTACGATTAATATGCTGATGTATCGACTGCATCTGGAACATTTCGAATGAAGTGTAGGGGAAATTATTACGCGGCCATCATCTTCAGTAACTGTGGTTGCCATTTTCGTTCTTAGGATTTCGTCACGTAAATCGGTAAAAATCGAAGCCTACTAGTCTCACTTTCATGACTGTCTATCTGTCTACCCAACCCTTAAAACCCGTTTACCTCGAGTACGGATGGACATCATAAGCGGAAATGTATCGCACTTCCTGCGGTATACGGTCCCTTGGTGATGTAAAAAAGTGAGCAACGGCAACGCAATCTAAAGATACGGCCGTTTATGTAAAGAAAATTTACGGGAAAGGTCAAAAAAGGCTCTAAGATGCCACCAAACTGCTTAGGTCATCAGTCCACTAGACCTAGAACTACTTAAACCTATCTAACCTAACACACATCCATGCCCGGGGAAGGATTCATATTGACGGCGCAAGCAGCCGCGCGGTCCGCGATATGACGCCTTTGAGCGCAGGGCTAACCCGCGCCGGCAAGCTGTTAATATCATCTGGTGTTACTAAAACGTTATTCACTTCTGGTGAATTATTTTCTGCGCAGTTCATTTAAGATAGAATAACTAAAATATATTTAATGTTACGGAAGAGCAAGGGCGCCTAATTCATTTTTGCTTGTCTTTATTTATGATGTTAGATTCGCAATCTGAGCATACGTACTACCCATAACCACACTTTAGCGCCACGTCATAGTCATAGATATGCAAATACAACACGTTGGCTTATACTTGAGGTATTCCGTTTCCCACTAAGTGGTGGCAGATGATGCTGTGGCGTCTTCGAAGCGCAAGTTTCTCCAGTGCTAGGTATCTCAGCACATCAGCTGAGCGAACTTGCATAGTATGTTGGTAGCACTTCGTCGCCTTGCCTGTTATGCTGCGTAGCAAAGCTCTGCGGATCAACATAACGAAAAGGCGAGGGGTCTCGCTCGTCTTGTCCTCGACTGTACCTGGACTTCGGCACCCTCTTATGGAGTGTTCTTTGCCTGTTAAGCTTAAGATAAAGATTTTTGAGCCTCAGGTATGTATTGTTTTTTTGGTGACGTCTCGTACGTGCCACCCCCTCCCCTCTCCCCGCAAAACTAGTTTCCGATCGAGCCAGGTACAGATGTGTGGAATTTGTAAGGGACCAAACTGCTGATGTCATCGGTCTCTAGACTTACACTCTAAACTACCTTATGCTAAGAACAACACATACACACTCATGCCCGAGGGAGGACTCGAACCTCCACCGGGAGTGGCCGCGTAATCCATGGACATGGTGCCTCTAAACGTTCGGTTACTCCATGCGGCCCAGGTACAGACGGAAACTCACGAAAACATAGTGTATTGCAATTACCTACAGTGTTGGCGTTTGCGCTGCTGTTTCGATCAATGTGTAAACAGAACTGCCTCGAACTTGTCAGCGTTTGCCTTGACACGCCATTTCTCCAAGGCTTGTCATTTCTGAGTTCACTCTGTAGTCTTCTGTTAATGTCTGATTGTGTACAATCTTGCATGAGAAAGGTGAGGTCGTGCTGCTGGACTATCGTTAACGCAGAGGTTAAACAAGAGGGGCCCCGAGATGCTGCCTTGGAGTACTTCGGCATGAATACCATGTCGTGCTGTTCGTTTGCCCTGAATTTCTGTGTTGAAAATTCTGTTTTTGAAATTTGACTGTGCGGGAGATATGAATCCTCGCTGGCTTTGCGGATAGGACCGTTGTGCCAGAGACGATCGAAGACCTTTCCGATGTCTGAGGTCGTTGCTTGACTGGTGTTGTAGGAGTCTGTTAAGTATTCCTCTTCGCGGAGAATCAGTTGTGATATAGTGTGATGGTTACTGAAGTCACATTGCTCGAGCTTCAGGGTGTCGTTTCTTATTCAGTGCCTCGTGAGTCGTTTGTGACGAGACTGAAATTCGCCGTTGTTATACCCTCTTTAAGAAAGGTGATGTGAGAGATGTCAATAACTACTGACCTGTTTCACTACTGACATCCTTCTCTAACATTTTTGGAATGGTGATGTATTCTAGAACAGTATCTCATCTTAATAACAATAGTGTCCTTTACAAATCACAGTTTGGGTTTCAGAAGGGTTGCTGTACTGAGATTTCCATTTAAATGTTCAGTCACCAGCTTTTACGAGCATTAACTAATAGAATAGTGCAGGTTGGTATTTTCTACGACCTCTCTAAGGCATTTGACTGTGCGAATCCTAGCACTCTCCTAGATAAATTAACGTTTTATGGGATTGCTGGTACGGTCAACCAATGGGTGATGTCATATCTAACCAAAAGAATACAGAAACTTGAACTTCGTAATTCATGCAATACAGTCCAGGGACATAATTCTGACTGGGGTGAAATCGCTTGTACGGTTCCCAAAGGTTCATTCTTACGTCCACTACTGGTCCTCATATTTGTAAACGATATTCCGTCTGATATACGTCAAGCAGAACTAGTTCTTTTTTCAGATGACATTGCTATTGTAATCAAGCATACTTACAGATTCAGAAGAAATGGTAAACAAAGTCCGTAAAAATACCAGTGACTGGTTTTCTGCGAATGGTCTCACCCTCCATTTAAAACGACACAATAGAATCAGTTCTGCAATCTAGGGGTACTACACCAATGAAAAGTGTAACACATTGTGAGGAAATAATAAATAGGGTGGAAATTTCAAAATCCTTAGGAGTCTACATTTCTGAGAACTGAAATTGGAAAAACACATTTTGGAACTCCTAAAATAGTTTAGTTCAGCTACATTTCCGTTTAGAGTCATTGCAAATCTTGGGGAGAGACAAACCAGTAATCTGGCGTATTTTGCATATGTTCATTCAATAATATCATATGGAATAAGGGCAGCAAAGTGAAATTTGAAAATAAACTGAGAAAGTTTCTGATTGACAACTCTTTCTGTAGAAGACTTTCTGTTACTGCTGTGTGTAAAAGACAATGCACAGGAATTACTAACTCGCATTTGTGTGCCTTTTTCTCCTTTTTGTAATAAAAAAATAAAAATGGGAAATAAAAATATAAAAAGGTATTAGAAAAAATTGGAAATTTGTGTTAAGGTCTTATGGGACCAAACTGCTGAGGTCATCGGTCCCTAAGCTTACGCACTACTTAATGTAACTTAAACTAACTTACGCTAAGGACAATACACGCACCCATGCCCGAAGGAGGACTCGAACCTCCGACCGGGGAGCCGCGCGAACCGTGACAATGCGTCCCCGACCACGCGGCTACCCCACGCAGCTGAACTTAGAAATGTGGAGAACTAAACATATGTACAACGTAATTTGCGATGTAAATATAAAATGACTTGTCTCACATCGTTACGACGTATCGTGCAAAATGGTAATTTTGTGGGAGGGCGTTACTTTTTCCCTGGCTTGCCGTCCATCAGGACCTTGGCCTTCCAAAGGTCAGGGAAGTGTTGGAGTCATAGGAAGCCTTTCACTCATTTCATTGCATTTATATGAACGTGCTCATTACAATATTTGTAATACTACATGTTTAGATAACAAGGTACATAAAGAACAAGTCTAATTATGTAGAGATACAATAGTGTGGGTGGAAGGGATTTATAGTACAAAACTTTTCTATGATCTATAGAGGGTGGTCGGAAAATCTCCTTACAAACTGCTAGGACTTGCACAAGGGATTGAGTATATTATATTTTGAATGGGAATCCATGTCCGCTAACGTTATCCAATGACATTACAGAGCGTCAAAGTTACAGGCACCGGCGCCTGTAAATATTTGTATACACAAGGCGATTCCGTGATGACGATGCAAACTTTGAAGGATGATGGAGAAGGATAAATGTATCAATATGAGGTAAGGGTCCTTGTAGCGTAAACGAATGAGTCGGAAGTTATAACCGAAAACCGTTCTGATAGCTCTGCAGGGGAATACAAGAGTTGCTGCTAAGATTGTGGAGTAGGCAACTTTCAGAGGTGGCAGTATGGACCAAAATAAGAAAAAAATCTAGTAAACATGGGCTTTGAAATACATGACTCAATAAAGGAGATGTGTTTCACATTATTGAAGATGAACTCTGGCTCATAGCTCCTCATGTATGCATTTTAGAGCCCATGTTTATTAGACTTTTTGCTTGTTGTGGTCAATACTACTACTTCTGAAAGATGCGTAGCCTACGTTCTTAGCAACAGCTGTACCGGTACATTTATTCTACTGTAGTAGCTTTCAGTTGCCTATTCTCGAGCTGCTGATGTGTCAAGTTCCTCTGCCAGTTGATTCCGGTGAATATATATACACTACTGGAAATTGAAATAAGAACACCGTGAATTCATTGTCCCAGGAAGGGGAAACTTTATTGACACATTCCTGGGGTCAGATACATCACATGATCACACTGACAGAACCACAGGCACATAGACACAGGCAACAGAGCATGCACAATGTCGGCACTAGTACAGTGTATATCCACCTTTCGCAGCAATGCAGGCTGCTATTCTCCCATGGAGACGATCGTAGAGATGCTGGATGTAGTCCTGTGGAACGGCTTGCCATGCCATTTCCACCTGGCGCCTCAGTTGGACCAGCGTTCGTGCTGGACGTGCAGACCGCGTGAGACGACGCTTCATCCAGTCCCAAACATGCTCAATGGGAGACAGATCCGGAGATCTTGCTGGCCAGGGTAGTTGACTTACACCTTCTAGAGCACGTTGGGTGGCACGGGATACATGCGGACGTGCATTGTCCTGTTGGAACAGCAAGTTCCCTTGCCGGTCTAGGAATGGTAGAACGATGGGTTCGATGACGGTTTGGATGTACCGTGCACTATTCAGTGTCCCCTCGACGATCACCAGTGGTGTACGGCCAGTGTAGGAGATCGCTCCCCACACCATGATGCCGGGTGTTGGCCCTGTGTGCCTCGGTCGTATGCAGTCCTGATTATAGCACTCACCTGCACGGCGCCAAACACGCATACGACCATCATTGGCACCAAGGCAGAAGCGACTCTCATCGCTGAAGACGACACGTCTCCATTCGTCCCTCCATTCACGCCTGTCGCGACACCACTGGAGGCGGGCTGCACGATGTTGGGGCGTGAGCGGAAGACGGCCTAACGGTGTGCGGGACCGTAGCCCAGCTTCATGGAGACGGTTGCGAATGGTCCTCGCCGATACCCCAGGAGCAACAGTGTCCCTAATTTGCTGGGAAGTGGCGGTGCGGTCCCCTACGGCACTGCGTAGGATCCTACGGTCTTGGCGTGCATCCGTGCGTCGCTGCCGTCCGGTCCCAGGTCGACGGGCACGTGCACCTGCCGCCGACCACTGGTGACAACATCGATGTACTGTGGAGACCTCACGCCCCACGTGTTGAGCAATTCGGCGGTACGTCCACCCGGCCTCCCGCATGCCCACTATACGCCCTCGCTCAAAGTCCGTCAACTGCACATACGGTTCACGTCCACGCTGTCGCGGCATGCTACCAGTGTTAAAGACTGCGATGGAGCTCCGTATGCCACGGCAAACTGGCTGACACTGACGGCGGCGGTGCACAAATGCTGCGCAGCTAGCGCCATTCGACGGCCAACACCGCGGTTCCTGGTGTGTCCGCTGTTCCGTGCGTGTGACCATTGCTTGTACAGCCCTCTCGCAGTGTCCGGAGCAAGTATGGTGGGTCTGACACACCGGTGTCAATGTGTTCTTTTTTCCATTTCCAGGAGTGTATATTCTTTCGCCTTTAGAATTTAATATGCCATTTACTCTGGTGCAGCTCCATGATTTTGTTTCTAACCTCTTTTATAAAATATTTGTGATTCCTAGAATTTACTAATGAATTCAGAGTAATTGGACTATCCGTGCATATTACAACTGCCATTTTAACATAATTTCTCGCAAGTTGTGTAGTTTCTGTAAAGCTCGCAAGCTTGCTAATCACTCTGCTTGGTTTATGGTGCACCCATTCCTTAGTGTGTACATAAAATGATAGGCATGTGTGCAGTTTACGATTATTACCACTTCTGAACGCGTCCCATCCTTTGAACAATTCCCTTGATTATAAACATCTATTAGACATTCCTTGAGCTTTTAATTATCTTCTGAAGTTACTATAGTTGCTGGATATGGCCAATGGTTCGCATTACTGTGCCACGAATACGTACAGGCGTGAATTTGGGGAATTCTTGAAAACGTCGCGCAGCTATTTCTGGAAGGCTGTAGCTAAGGGACCGATTTGCACATCGGTTTGCAGGCGCGGGCAATGTTGATTTTTTGCAAACGATTCTCTGAGTCAAATTTACGACAAGGCTCGCAGGCTGGAGGGCACGGTCCAGCGGGCACTGTACACAAATGTAAAGCAATCAGGGCAGCAAAGGGCCCTGACGTGTTGTCAAGAACTCATAAATTGCAGTTACAACAGCGCCTAGTGACCTGTGCGTAGGGGCCGAAGCCGGCCGGGGAAATCTGACGAATTATTAAAGAGCACTTCACTTATACCCTCCAGAGTAACTATGTCAGAGGCGTAGGAGAAAGACGTATAAGTAGGCGAGCGCGGAGGCCAAAGCAGGCAGCAGTGTCGCCATTTTGTCCGCATCTAGAACCAGAGGGAATGACGCTTGCTTAAGTTGCAGGCCAGACACGACGATCTTTTGGTAATGGACATCGGCGACCAAGTTGCCCGCTGAAGCTACCTCCTACCTCCGCTGCAGGGACACGTTATTGCTGTGGCGGGGCGCGTCTTACCTTGGAACTACATTTGCGCGAGGAGCGAGAGGGCTGCTGGCCTCCGCTCTGTGTGTGACATCGTCCGGCGAACCGCAAGCTGCCGTCCGCAGGGGTGGAGCCGGGGTGCGAACTCGCGGCCTCCTAGATGCAGAGCTGTCTGCGGGCACTGAACGAGCTGCCCTGGGTGGACGGCTGGAGCTGCTAAAGCTCACCACGACGACGGCGGTCGGCTACGTCCCTTCGGCGCTCTACATGGGGTACATGAGTAGCACTTGAGGGAGCGGTCAGCCGTGTTCTGAGCCTCGGGCACAGTTAACGCACGCGGTAGGCACTTCGCCATGGCATGTGTACGAACGCTTCGTCCCCAAGGCTGGCCAACCGGACGCCGAAGCTGCAGATTCCGGCATTCGCGTTGACGCTGACCCACGCACGCTGCTTGGCGCCATTGTCCGGTCCATCCCAAGGGTGACTGTGTACCTTCAATGTAATAAAGTCAGTGACACACTTGCCTGTGTTGCTCTGCACCCTTCAGCGTGAATCATCCATCTCTTCCTGAGCTCAGGGAGTTGTAACGGTTTGATGTCACAACACAATACTTTGCACCAGAAAGTGTCCGTCCAAGTCCAGCACTACATTTTGGAGAGACAGTTGTTTCCGGTGAATAGTGAGTGAGGCAGCAGCACTTGACGTGGGTACCGACTCAGCACAATGTGGTGCTGTGAGTCAAAGTTTTAGTTGTATTTTTTATGTTTTCTCTCGTTGTCACAGTTAGTTGTATGAGCTAGGGTAC
This sequence comes from Schistocerca nitens, assembly GCF_023898315.1. Classification (NCBI taxonomy): domain Eukaryota; kingdom Metazoa; phylum Arthropoda; class Insecta; order Orthoptera; family Acrididae; genus Schistocerca; species Schistocerca nitens. The sequence goes on along the minus strand of NC_064615.1, from coordinate 851,077,003 downwards.
AAGATGTTTAGAGCTACTTTTGTGAAGCCACAGGAACCCAAAGACGTACCGTGGTTTAGAGGTAATGGTGGACGTGATAACATAGTGCCAGTGAGGTGTCCATTTTGTAATTTTTCTGGGCACAAGTTGTCGTGTATCAGAGCTGTAGCAAATGCTTGTTTACATGTAGACGTACTGGTCATCTGTCTATTAATTGTACTGAAAGTACACTTATGCTCATAAATTAAGGATAAATGCAGAACGTGATGCCACACAACGTGGCAGTACATAAAACTGGCGCTAATAGCATAGCCACATACAGAACACACTCGACGCTGATCTGTAAGTCCAAGGTATTGGTGATAAGTTGAGAAAACCGTCCCGAAACCCATGTGCTACAATATGCCACTGTTTCCTGTGCCCCGACGTCAATATGGGATATGATCACCATGCACACGTACACAGGCCGCACAACGGGTTGGCATCAGGTGGTCGAGCAGCTGCTGGGGTATAGCCTCCCATTCTTGCACCAGCGCCTGTCGGAGCTCCAGAAGTGTCCTAGGGGTTTGAAGACGTGCAGCGATACGTCGACCGAGGGCATCCCAGACGTGCTCGATGGGGTTTAGGTCTGGAGAGCAGACAGGCCACTCCATTCGCCTGATATCTTCTGTTTTAGGGTAATCCTCCACGATGGCAGCTCGGTGGGGCCGTGCGATATCACGCATTAGGAGGAAAATGGGATCCACTGCAACCCTGAAATGGCGGACATACTACTGCAAAATGACGTCCCGATACACCTGACCTGTTACAGTTTCTCTGTCAAAGACATGCAGGGATGTACGTGCACCAATCATAATCCCACTCCACACCATCAGATCACGACCTCCATACAGGTCCCTTTCAAGGACTTACGGGGGTGTTATCTGGTTCCTGGTTCACGCCAGATGAATACCCGGCGAGAATCACTGTTCAGACGATACCTGGACTCGTCCGTGAACATAACCTGGGACCACTGTTCCAATGACCAGGTACTGTGTTCTTGACACCAGGCTTTACGGGCCCTCCTGTGGCCAGGGGGCAGTGGAATGCGCCTTGAAGGTCTCCGAGCGAATAAACCTTGTCGGTTCAGTCGTCTGTAGACTGTGTGTCTGCAGACAACTGTTCCAGTGGCTGCGGTAAGGTCCTGAGCAAGGCTACCTGTAGTACACCGTGGCCGTCTTCGCGCACTGATGGTGAGATATTGGTCTTCTTATAGTGTTGCACACTGTGGACGTCCCGTACTGTAGCGCCTGGACACGTTTCCTGTCTGCTGCAATCGTTGCCATAATCTTGAGATCACACTTTGTGGCACCCGGAGGGCCCGTGCTACGACCTGCTGTGTTTCACCAGCCTCCAGTCGCCCTAGTATTCTACCCAAGGGACGCTGCGGAAGCACATGGGTGGTCAGATGAAGTGACCTTGTATGTTGCTAATAAGCTTTTGGCGCAGGTTGCCAAAGAGTATGTTGTCTACCACGAGACAATGAGTAATGCACATACGTTCCAGGAATGAGCCCCGTGACTTTGCAGAATAGTGCATGATTTTTTTCGGGAGAAATTAAGTACGTTGTCAATGCAGCGCAACGAGTCTGTGTCAACGTTCTTGGATGCAATCCGTAAGCTAAAAGCAAAGACATATGTACAGATTCAGAATGCGGAAGCCAACAGCGTACTGTTACAGAAGGCAGAAAACAGAGCGGAGCACTTATAGAGGAGGTGGATATGACCACAAAGCAGAGAGTGGACTACCGTGTGTTCGCTTCTGAAGTCGTTACCGATGCGTTTCTGGAAAGGCATGCAAGGAAACAGTGTAAACAGCCAGAGTGCGCTATGTATGTGTGGCATAATGGGCCACCGGGCACTTGAGTGTAGAAGTAGGAAGGGTGTAAGGCACCAGCAAGGGAAGCAGCCATTAATCGCAAACGGAATTACTTCATTCGGCGGAAGGCAGTCCCGATAGTCCGTAACACGGCACAAAGTAGAGCACAGATGGAATGTTGCTTGGTGGGCTTAGTGGGTGGCAGAAAACAGAGGTTTTTGGTGGACACGGGTGCGAATGTGTCCCTTATATCAATCTGGACCTCGTGGGAAACACGAAACTGGGGGCCATCACGGTGTAGGTTACGTGGGTGCGGTAGAATCGTTGCGTACGGCAGTACTGGAGTTTTCTGTCGGAAAAACTAAGTTCACCGAACGTGTGGAGGTGTCACTCTCTGGCTAGACTTTCTCTACAAACATCACGCTAAGACTGAGATTTTGCAACGCACAGTGGAGCTCAGTGGTACTTTGTTTCAACTGGAGGAAACAGTTGCAACTGAGAAAATGGCGTAAGGTTCACCAATCATGTAGGTGAGACCAACTAAACGGCGTACGTTTTCGGTAAAGATCGATCAGCAAGATAAAATACCAGCATATCCGGGAAGGATAGGTGCGTTTCAGTGCATACCGATTTACCGAGGGAAACTTTATACAGGGTGAGTCACCTAACATTACCGCTGGATATATTTCGTAAACCACATCAAATACTGACGAATCGATTCCACAGACCGAACGTGAGGAGAGGGGCTAGTGTATTTGGTTAATACAAACCATACAAAAACGCACGGAAGTATGTTTTTTAATACAAATCTACGTTTTTTTAAATGGAACTCCGTTAGTTTTGTTAGCACATCGGAACATATAAACAAATACGTAATCAGTGCCGTTTGTTGCATTGTAAAATGTTAATTACATCCGGAGATATTGTAACCTAAAGTTGACGCTTGAGTACCACTCCTCCGCTGTTCGACCGTGTGTATCGGAGAGCACCGAATTACGTAGCGATCCAAAGGGAACGGTGATGGACCTTAGGTACAGAAGAGACTGGAACAGCACATTACGTCCACATGCTAACACCCTTTTATTCGTCTTTTTCACTGACGCACATGTACATTACCATGAGGGGTGAGGTACACGTACACACGTGGTTTCCGTGTTCAATTACGGAGTGGAATAGAGTGTGTCCCGACATGTCAGGCCAATAGATGTTCAATGTGGTGGCCATCGTTTGCTGCACACAATTGCAATCTCTGGCGTAATGAATGTCGTACACGCCGCAGTACATCTGGTGTAATGTCGCCGCAGGCTGCCACAATACGTTGTTTCATATCCTCTGTGGTTGTAGGCACATCACGGTACACATTCTCCTTTAACGTACCCCACAGAAAGAAGTCCAGAGGTGTAAGATCAGGAGAACGGGCTGGCCAATTAATGCGTCCTCCACGTCCTATGAAACACCCGTCGAACATCCTGTCAAGGGTCAGCCCAGTGTTAATTGCGGAATGTGCAGGTGCACCATCATGCTGATACCACATACGTCGACGCGTTTCCAGTGGGACATTTTCGAGCAACGTTGGCAGATCATTCTGTAGAAACGCGCTGTATGTTGCAGCTGTTTGGGCCCCTGCAATGAAGTGAGGACCAATGAGGTGGTAGCCAATGATTCCGCACCATACATTTACAGTCCACGGTCGCTGTCGCTCTACCTGTGTGAGCCAGCGAGGATTGTCCACGGACCAGTAATGCATGTTCCGTAGATTAACTGCACCGTGGTTTGTGAAACCCGCTTCATCGGTAAACAGGTAGAACTGCAGCGCATTCTCTGTTAATGCCCATTGACAGAATTGCACTCGATGACTAAAGTCATCACCATGTAATTGCTGATGTAGCGACACATGAAACGGGTGAAAGCGGTGACGATGCAGTATGCGCATGGCACTACTTTGACTCAGTCCACCGGCTCTCGCAATGTCCCGTGTACTCACTCATGTGTGGGTTCATGGCAACAGCAGCTAACACACCAAATGCACCCGCTTCTCCTGTGACGGGCCTGTTACGGACCCGTTTGCGTGCTACGACCATACCTGTTGCATACAGTTGGCGGTAGATGTTTTGCAATGTGTTGGATGCTCTCTGTCCGGGCACCGTTCTGCATACACCCTGCAGGCTTCAGCTGCATTTTGTCGACACTCGCCATAGATGAATATCGTCTCCGCCTTTTCAGAGTTCGAATACACCATGGTCACAGTTCCTTTAACACTACACTATCACAGACGTCTGGTAACACGGTGTAATACAGTTGGTCTGCATGCGGAGACGAATGCAGAATAACAATAGCAGCAAGCGCTACATGCGGACACTGCGACAGCTAGACCAAACAACAACAATGCACTACAGCCACACTCGTAATCACGGTCGTCATCGTAAACATGTCCCTGCAGATGCTGCTCGCCGACCGTGGCCCGTATTTGTTACAACACGCAGCTGAACGTCGGAGGTTTCAAGCGTCAACTTTAGGTTACAATATCTCCGGATATAATTAGCATTTTACAATGCAACAAACGGCACTGATTACGTATTTGTTTATATGTTCAGATGTGCTAACAAAACTAACGGGGTTCCATTTAAAAAAACGTAGATTTGTGTTAAAAAACATACTTCCGTGCATTTTTGTATGGTTTGTATTAACCAATTACACTAGCCCGTCTCCTCACGTTCGGTCTGTGGAATCGGTTTGTCAGTATTTGATGTGGTTTACGAAATATATCCAGCGGTAACGTTAGGTGACTCACCCTGTATATGGTTTAACCGCTCTTAAGCAGTGGAGTGTTGGATACTTCGCATTGTTTTATCCACTGAAATTTAGCGCATGTGAGTGACATTAATGGGAAACGGATGATTCAGGTTAGTGTGGATAACTTTGGCAGAGGGGTGGTGACCCCGTCACAGGGTGCTATAATAGCCACTTTGGAAGTCTTGGAACATGACCACTTCGATAGGTCGAGTCTACAGAAAAATCCCTAGCAAACCGTCGGTAAGGAAGTGTTACGAGAGAAAGTAGATCACTTGAAGGGCAGTGATCGAACGGCTACGGAGAAATTGTTGTTGAGGTTTAGTGATTTATTTTGTGCAAACAACCCAGCTGATGCAACGTCACATACCGGAAGGGGATTGTGCACCAATGTATAGGAAGTCATGCCGTATAGCAAAGCAGCTGTAACTATTGGTAAAAGGTTTTATGGAACAACAACTACGGGATGGAATCATAGAACAGAGTGATAGGCCCTGGAGTACCAGTATCGTCATCGTGCCAAAACAGTCGGCAAACGGGACACGGAAATACAGATTTTGCTGTGACTGCAGATATCTAAACATGCGAACCATTTCGGATGCTTATCCAATTCAAACATCACGGAAACTCTGGATAATGTGGCTGAGTGCCGGTGCTTTATAACTACGGACCTCAGGAGTGGGTTCCATCAATTGGAGGTGGCGCCTCAAGATAGGCCGAAAACAGTGTTATCATCCCAGCAGGACATTTTAATTACAAACGCATGTCATATGGATTAAAGAACGCACCGGCAACTTTGCAGCGGTTGTTAGATTGGGTACTGAGAGGATTAAAGCCAAAAACTTGACTAGTCTATCTCGATGAGATAGTTGTCAATCTGAAGGATTTACCGCAGCATGTGAGACTTTGGAGGATGTCTTTAGTAGATTATGATCGACACGTTTGATGTTAACTGTGGACAAGAGCCATTTTGTACAAACTCAGGTAAACCATCTGGGACACGTGATTAGAGAGCGTGGCGTGCAGATCGATCATCGTCTTACAGACGCAGTGTATATTATCCAACACCACAAACAACTAAGCAGGTACAGTCGTTCAGTGGCCTCGGTAATTATTATAGACGGTTCGTGAAAGACTTTCCGAAAATGGCCGGACTCTTGAACAACTTGCTGAAGCAGGGGACGAAATTCCACTGGTCGCAAGAACGTAAGGAAGCATTTGAAAAATTGAAAGAAATCTTAGTTTCAGATCCAGTATCGGTTTTTCCGGATTTCGAGAAAGAGTTTATACTTTCCTGTGATGCTTTAAATGAGTCAGTTGGTTGTGTTTTGGGACAGATGGTAGATGTCAGGGACATTGGTAACTTACGCTTCAGGACCGTTAAACAAGGCGGAGAATAACTACTCAACAACTGAGAAAGAAATGTTGGCGATGGTTACCAGAGGCGTCCAGTCCATTTTCTGTGTTGGGGTTGGATGTCAGCGATCATTTTTCTCGGTTTTTGACAGTGGTACCGATGCCAGACCTACGGGCTACTACTGTGGCGCAGGCGTTAGTAAGCAATTGGATATTAAAGTCTGGGATGCCTGAGACTGTAATCACGGGTCAAGGTACGAATTTTTTCTCGGATATAATGAAGCAGCTGTGCCACATGTTGCTTATAAGGAAGTTACGGACGAGTCCGTTCCATCCGCAGACTAATGGGAGAACGAAACGCGTGCACAAGACATTTGCAAAGATACTGGACTATTACGTAGGTTCGAGGCACGACGATTGGGACGCTTATTTACCATATGTTCACTGCGCCTGTAATTCGAGGGTTCATATTGCAACGAGCTTATGGCCATTTGAGGTGGTGTTCAGCAGGAAAATGCCAACTCCCTTTGCAGTTTTGATTCCTAAATTGGGACTGGATGGTGAATCGGCGAGGAAGTTTGCCAGGATGATTAGGGAGCTTTGGAGGAATGTGTAAAAGGGAAACACGAAGGCATTAGAATGCCAGGAAAAACTAAACAGACGCGTATGCAAATTGCCGCAGTGTTGCGCTGGACAATGGTTAATGGTCACAAGTCCCTATAAGTCAAAGGGAAAAATGAAGAAATTGTTAACAAACTACCAGGGGTCATACCAGGTAGTGGAAATGACTTCACTGGTCAACTAGACGATACAGTCCCCCAAGAAATGTCTGTTATACACTTCAGTCGCATAAAATCGTTTAAAGGGATGGTAGAAGGAGTATCACAGTTATCGTCAGTCAACCAGGAGATGAAAGTTACAAAGAGTACAAAGAAGGAACCTGGAATTGGTGAAAAACGTAAGGTGCATGAAGTGCCGCATAAGTTAAGGTCGCGTAAGTAAATTGTATAATTGTAATTTGTTGAGTTTTCTTCTTTTTTTGTTTAGTATATCAGGGAGTATGTATTTCTATTGCAATACGGACATTTGTTGTTTTTTTGGTTGAGTCGTTAGTTCTTCATGTCATTATTACCGATATTGTTTTTTGATGGATTCTGCATACTCGGAAAGAGGAGGGGGTGACAGAGTAATTTGTGATCCGTCCGGATGGCTAAGTACAGACTGACAAGCGGATATCTGAAACGAGTTCGTTTCTGGGGTGAGTAAATGGGACGAGTTGTGGAAAAGACCTTCTGCCAGCCCGAACGTATACTCCGTATTCGCACCGGAAAATGCATGGCTAAATTGTTACAAAGGAGGCAGACCGGTAGGGTTGAAAAAACTAGAGATTCGGGAAAGCAGGATGATCATTAACGGCACGACTTGTGTGGTAGTCGGGACGGATTTCCCTTTTCCTGCTACTCTCACAGGCTCAGATGTTATGACACTGTCGCACAATAGGTTGTATTGGTCAGAAGGATCTTTGTTGATATTAACCCTTCAATCCAGAGCTTTGGCAGTCTTTACGCAGGTTAACTGAGCCGCAGCAAGGGGGAGTTTCGACGGAACAAATGTGGCAACATGTACACCATTTCCGGGAAGAGCAGGAGCATAAAGTATTAGTGGTTAGCGTATCGGCCACCAGTTGTGGCGTGTTTCTAGCAGGCTTTTGCATACTGTATTTCTGGGTAAGACGTAAGAGGGTACAGGCCGTGGACGTGCCAACAAATCAAATTTCAAGTAGAATGGTTGACAGGCATTGATCGTGGAAGCATTTAGTGTTACGGTTTTAATTAGTTTATAATGGTATGATAAGGGATACATTTTAGTAATAAAATTTGAGCGGAAGTTCTGTATAGTGAATTCGGAAGATTGCCCTCAACAATTACGCAACAATGTCATAGCAGTTGAGCCTGTGAGCGTAGCCGGGAGACGAAAATCCGTCCCGGCTACCTCATATGTAATGCCGTTAATCATCACTCCAATTTCCCGAAGCTCGAGTTCTTTCAACCCTACTGGTTAGTGTTGATAACTTTGGCGGAGGGGAGATGATTCGGTCAAAATGTGCAATAATAGCCACTTTGGAAATCTTGGAAAATGAGAGCTTCGATAGGTTTTGCCTAGAGGCAAGCCACAAGCAAATCTTCCACAGGGAAGTGTTACGAGGGAAAGGAGTTCTTTTAAAGGGCAATTACCGAAAACACAGTGCTTTAGTATATGTTATTCTGAAGGACTTTGGAAGGTTACACGCGCCAGCATTTACCTTATACCAGTTCGTCCCCATTTTGGAGACCGAGCTCATAGTATCAAACAAACTCCGGCAATGAAACGGGGGGGGGGGGGTTTCGATTTAAGGGGCAGCTATATGAACCATGTTATGTTGTCGACCATGTATTGATCATATTTGAGACGCTTCCAGAGAAATTTACTGTAATTTGCATAATGTAGTGACTGGACTAAGGCTCGAACGGAAAATCAGACCACCCAGTTTGGATGGGAAATGGACTATGGTCAGCATTGCAGAGTCGTGCTGCGCACAACACGAGAGGAGAGAATGGAGTGGGTTAGCAGGCAAGGCAGACGGAACGAGATAGCGTTTGGAGTCTGTGCTGGTGATTGCAGCGCGTCCGTGGTTTGTCAAGGAAGGCGCACGGATCGATTGGCCTCATCGTGGTTGTATTGCACTCAAGTGGTTTTCGTCTCCATTGGTCAGATGAAAGGTGTGTTAACCTTCAAAACTTTTGAGGCATTGTGACTATCCGAAGAGAGGGATTCCGGTTTAAGTTCAGCCTAAGGATCTGAGCACGTTAAAAAGTGCAGTAGAGCTGCGTTACGAATGTGGTTCTGTTAGAAGACTGACTAAGTATTGGGAGTGCAGTAAACTGAAAGACTCTAGAAAAAATGTGTTTCAGGGAACCAATGCGATTATTTGTAGAACTTTTAATCTGATGACAAATTGAGGTATCTTGCAGTAAGTTGATAGAAGTACATTGTTCACGTTGACGACAGAAAGAGGTTGCATGAGTGATTTTGCGAAACTGACGGGTTAAAGGAGTTGGTGGATGCAAGTAATTATTTGGTCGTCCCGAGCAGAATATGATTAAAGTTGTAGGACACGCAAAAAGGAGACTGTAAAAATTTATGTATGTAAGTTCAGTTTGTAGAAGTTGCCAAAGATCGACTGGTGTATGTTTTCAATTAATGCTATCTTATTCAAGTAATTTTTTCTCTCATAATGTTTTGTAAGTGTAAAATTTTTGTGTATTTCAAAATTTTAAATTTTTTTTGCAAATTTAGAAGGTTGAAAATTATCATCACCCTAGGTGGTAAAAGACATTATAAGTAAACAGTAATGCTATTAATTGATAGTGAGGTTTTACATTTGTACCTCTTGAAAACTTCGAATATCTTGAACCTGACTTGAATTTAGATTGTCAGCGAGGTCAAATATTATATACATGTAATTCGACTGCGCGTTTCTTATTGACATTATGACTGAAACTGGTTCATGTTTTGGCATTTTCCTGGAAGTATTTCTGTGAAATATTAATTTAAATTTTGATCATCATTTGGCTTGGCAGAGAAAGGTGAAACCGTTCAGTTAATGTTTTCGTGTGTTGGGATACTGGGTGTCAATAAAGCGTTAAAGTTTATTTTGAGTTTCAGTATAGCGTTAGTTCACACCAATCCCCCACAAATCCGTGCCCTTACCACGTTCATGGAAGTTCAGTGGTGGTTTGTGGCAACGTTGCTGAACAGTCAGGAAATACAGATTTTATTTAAGTTTAAAATAAAGTGAGTAGTTCTGTTATCTTTTGCTGTGAGTAGAAAAGCACTGGAAAGCCTGATCTATGAGCTTAGAACTCAAGTCGAGGATCGGCAAGAAAATGCTAAAGAGCTTATGCACCGGGTGTGGAATGCTGCTGACCTCGTTATAATCATCACGTCGGCGGGAATAAGCATGGTAAGTGCAGCCGTCTACACTGTATATCTACCATGGACGCTCTAGGTACAATGTTCACCTTTCTTAAGTCTTGAAAACCATCTCGTAGGCAGATAAAAAGGTTGCAGGTTCAACTTGTCAACCGAAGAGCCGAACTGGAGACTTGTGTGCAGTTTGGTTAGATTCAGAACAGAAAAATCAAATTAAGGATTTAATTAATGTGAATGTTGGTCATCATACTGAAGTAGCTTGGCTTTCGGAAGGGAATAGCAAATCAAATGATATCTATCTGCAGTTCGGAAAAGAGGAAGGGTTGGAATCGTTAAATTTTTCTGCATCAAATCAGCTCCATTATTACCTCTGATGCAAAAGATAGGAACTATGTCGGCAAAACGACGTCCACAATTGATAAACATGTTAAGGTCTCTTGTGGAAGCGGTGGAATTGTGCGAAATATATGACATGAGAGAGATTGGTGTATTAAAAATCCGCTGGGTAAGGGAGTATTGCAGTATAAGATTCGTCAGATTATTCAACAAAGGAGTCTTGGTAAATATTTACAAGAAAGAATTTGTAGGAGACATGTTCTGTAAAGATTAATGCATCGGCTTGTTCACATTCATTGCCAGTTCAGAGCGAAGATGATATGTTGTTTAATTACAGATATGAAATCAGTTCTTGGTCAATTCACTTCTCGTTTCGTATTTAAAACTAAATTTAATTGCTGACAAGTGTATTGCACACTGACCAGTTCTTCCAGTTGTGTGGGCACACCATCAACCACCTCAGCACGTGATTTTCTGTTTCCAACGTAAAACTTCTGTCCTCTAGACAGAAATGGAGCTTCTCTACCACAAATAATACCGCTAGGACTTCCAATTCACATATTGAATATATATATTTCTCACTCAGATATTGCCCTGGGAACATATGCTAATGGTCTACGATCGCCATTCTCTTCCTGTCCAAGAGCAGCAGCCACTCCAGTCATAGTATCAGTGTGACAGATAAACTGTTCTTCGGAGTCTGGAAATGCCAACACTGAAGCGGTTAAAAGTACCTTCTCCAGCACTTAAGAGGCGGCTTATTGTGAATCCGTTCAACGAAATTTTTCGGCTTTTGCTCCGCAGTTCATTGAATGGTACCACTAACTGGCCGAAACTGGGGATAAATTTCATGAAGAAATTTACCATACCCGTGAAATTAGCGAAACCTTTAGTTTTAGGTGGAGGAAACTTCTAAGTAGTGTGCACTTATTCCTGATCAACATGCACTCCATTCTATACAATGATATCACCTAAGAAAGAAACCCAAGAGTGTGCTAAAATAAAATTTCATTGTTGTTCACTAACATCGGTTTCTCTTAAACGCTGTAGCACCAGACCTACATGATCCAAGAGTTTTTCTAAAGAAGCACTATAATCAATGATGTATAGGTACTGGTACAAGAATTTAAATTTTAAGCCATCAAATACAGAACTTAATATTTGGTAGATACCAAAAACTCCTGTTGCCAACCTGAGAGCTACGCTTTAGAAATTCTAAAACATCCTAGTCAATGCAAAACGAAGAGAGTACCTCGACTTTTCTGTCAGAGGAATCTGCTAGTATGCCTGGATTAAGTCTCAGACAGTAAAATACTTGTCCCATTAAATCTGGCTATATAAACGAGTGAGTGCCACTAACTGTAAAATAACGTATTTATTTACTTGTCAATGGCCCACACCTGGCCTAAAACCCTCCCCCCTCCAGATTTAGAAACCAAAGACACGGGTAAAGCGCAAGGTGGATTAGAGTGTTGAACAACTCTCGTTACAGTAACTGATTTGTAATTTTTTTCAGTACCTTCATTTTCAGAGGCAATGGTCTAGATGGCATTTCTCCACTAGCTCCTGATCCATTAGCTTTCCTTTATGCTTAAGTTTGCTTAATCATACATGTCTCACTGGGAAGAACATCAATTTTCACTTCAAATAACTTACAAGACTCTTCCAGTTTCTGTGGCAATACCTTCGCTACATTGTCCTGCCCAAGTAATGAATTATGGTTTGCTAGTACCTTATGGGTCTCTATATTAAGAATACGGCCAAAACACGTATGGATATTTTCTGGGAGAATGTTAAATTAAAAGCCGGCCGGAGTGGCCGAGCGGTTCTAGGCGCTACAGTCTGGAACCGCTCGACCGCTACGGTCGCAGGTTCGAATCCTGCCTCGGGCATGGATGTGTGTGATGTCCTTAGGTTGGTTAGGTTTAAGTAGTTCTAAGTTCTAGGGGACTGATGACCTCAGCAGTTAAGTCCCAATCACGCCTGTCGCGACACCACTGGTGGCGGGCTGCACGATGTTGGGGCGTGAGCGGAAGACGGCCTAACGGTGTGCGGGACCGTAGCCCAGCTTCATGGAGACGGTTGCGAATGGTCCTCGCCGATACCCCAGGAGCAACAGTGTCCCTAATTTGCTGGGAAGTGGCGGTGCGGTCCCCTACGGCACTGCGTAGGATCCTACGGTCTTGGCGTGCATCCGTGCGTCGCTGCCGTCCGGTCCCAGGTCGACGGGCACGTGCACCTTCCGCCGACCACTGGCGACAACATCGATGTACTGTGGAGACCTCACGCCCCACGTGTTGAGCAATTCGGCGGTACGTCCACCCGGCCTCCCGCATGCCCACTATACGCCCTCGCTCAAAGTCCGTCAACTGCACATACGGTTCACGTCCACGCTGTCGCGGCATGCTACCAGTGTTTAGGACTGCGATGGAGCTCCGTATGCCACGGCAAACTGGCTGACACTGACGGCGGCGGTGCACAAATGCTGCGCAGCTAGCGCCATTCGACGGCCAACACCGCGGTTCCTGATGTGTCCGCTGTGCCGTGCGTGTGATCATTGCTTGTACAGCCCTCTCGCAGTGTCCGGAGCAAGTATGGTGGGTCTGACACACCGGTGTCAATGTGTTCTTTTTTCCATTTCCAGGAGTGTACAATGTCTTAGCCCAAATACTGATTTCATGTATCTACTTAAACAACATCACATATTCCCTCTGAACCTGTGCGTAATGAATGTGCGCAAGTTCATGCATTAGCCATTTCGGAACATACTCACTATGAATTATTTCTAGTAATTGTTTAACAGAACCCTTTTGTTGAATAATTTGGTGAACCTTCTCCTGACATGTTTCCTCAAATACCGGATACATTTTTAGCACGCCAAGATCTCCACATTACATAATTTGCTCATTTCCATTACTTCCACAAGAGATCTGGATGTGTTTTTCAATTTTGGAAATAATTCTACCGGCATAATATACTTTGCAGCATTGTTGGAAATGGTTCGGAAGTTTAGCAAAGAAATTTGATGCAGAACAATTTAATGGTTTCTTCCCTTATTTACGGAATTCGCCATTGATTTCGTCTGCTGTTCTACTACCATCTAAAAGCTAGCCGACTTCTGGTTGATAACCGACGATCACATCTGTTAACTCCTGAATTTTACTGTTCTGTTCTGAATCTAACTTACTGCCTGAAGGTATCTAATCCGATTCTCCAGTGAACAAGGTGAACCTGCAATCTTTCGACCTGCGTACGACATGGGTTGCAAGACTTAATAAAGATCATCATATTACCAAGCTCGCCCAGTGGAGACGGCTGCACTTCCCTCGACGTGGTTTTTACGGCATGGTCAGCAGCACCCTGTGGCTGGCACACTGTGTGTTCAACATTTCCTTGCGGATCCTCGCCCTGAATTCGAAGCTAATATGTCAGGGTTTCCTCTTTTAAATCAACAGCAACAGTGATCACTCGACATGTCACGTACCAGAAACAGTGCCTCGCGACAGTTTGTATTCACAAAAAAACGTAATAGTGGCACAAACTTTTCTATAAATTTAATAATTTTTTTTTTCAGATTGATGAACAATGTTCCCGCAAATACCCACTCGACGACCATGAATAGGATTCAGACAGGGTTTTGTGGTGAACATAATATATGATATTTTGTCGTGTAATTAAGTAACAGTTTCAGGGAAGGTTTACTATCTTTTGGTTCAAAAAATGGATTTTTTTTAAAATTGCGTTTTTGGATCCACAAAAATTTTGGAACCCACCCCTGAAACGGTTTTTCAGAATATGGAACGGACATGTTTGTTATTAGCGGTTGAACAAAAAAGTGCACCTGCCTGAAATCGGCCTTTCTCACGCACCAGTTTTTTTCCGGGAATTTAGACTTTGTAGCCGCGAAAAATTAGTCTATGTGCTTGCCCATAACTAAAAGTGACGAAATTATCAAGGAGCTTACGATGTACTACGGCTTGGCAATCCGACGGTATTCCATTTCGGTGGAACAGATGAAGAAGGCAATTTGGGCAACGTATTTCCACAAGTGCTCGACGGGTGACCAACCATAACACCAAAATTGTCCGGCTGGGGAAACTAGTTGGTGCAAGTGGCGCATTGGAGAGGCTACCGGACGAATATCAACACGACCAGACGCTCTCCAAAGAAGTTCAAAAAGTGATTCATCCGATCTACGAGGCCCTTTCAGAGGACGAGTTATTGTACCGGTGCTTGGGAGGAAACACACAAAATTCAAATGAAAGTTTGAACGCGTGTGTTTGGAAGTTAGCCCCCAAGTATCTGCATTCTGGTGCGAAGACTGTGGAGACAGTGATTTTCCTGGCAGTGAGCAGCTTCAACGAAGGGTATTCAGGAATTCTGAAGACCATGACAACGATGGACGTCACCCTGGGACTCTGTTCGACGCAGTTCGCCAAGCATTCGGAAGACCACCGAATTCAAGCGGCCGAAAACCGCTTGTCACCGGCCGTACGAGTGGCTCTGGAGCAGCGCAGGATGGCCCAGATCGAGCAGAACGCCCTCTATGAGGAAGAGGAAGGACTAGTTTACGGACTCGGAATAGAAGATTGAACGTAAGTTGCATAATATTGCATTTATATATAGTCAAAACTTCAAAGATATTTTTCTCGAAATAACTTTTTTTATCGCTCAGTATGGTAACTTCAAATCTACTGAACCGATTGGCATGATTCTTTGTTTCGGACGAAGCTAACTAAATTGTCTAGGAGTTGTACCACTTTTATTCCGAAGCATCAGCTATAAATATTTTTACTTGGCCGAAGAAGTCGAAAAATCGATGAGAAAAACCCTATTTTTTTCAAATGGCCGCCATTTTGTTTCCTATCGTCCAAATAACTTAAGCAAGGTACAACTCCCAAAGAATCTTATATAATTCGCTAACGTCAACTCGATTTTGATTTCAGACGAGCTGGTTGACCTGTGACATACCGCACGTGGAGGTCTACATCGAAATTTTGTTTCGTTCCGACGGCACTTCAACCTTTGATCTTCAACATTTCCAGTCGAAAAAATTCTAATGTGTAGAGGAGATATCAATAAACATTTTGACTAAATTTGATATCGATATCTATAACAGATCCCGAGAAAAAAATTCTCACCAAACATGTTTTTTTCGGGGGAAAGATAGTAAACCTCCCCTTAACTGTGAAGTCTAGTGGACTATACTACCTCGTCGATTATAAAATGTTCTCAGATACCAATTCCGAGCAGCTACTTGAAATTTTCATTCTTCAAAAGAACAATCACTCTTATTGTTTGCAAAACCCACATTTGGAAGACATTTAAACAAAAATGTAATAACTGCCTTATCTATTTAACAGGCTTTAATAGAAAATAGCATCAAGCACAGCAATTATTTGTAACCGTAATACATAAATGGAACCTTGATAACCACCAATCAATAGGTACTTCTCGAACAATACAACTACATTCAAACCATTTCTAACTATGACACTGTAACCAATGTGTAACCATTCTGTGTCTAACTAACCACTTCCTCAAAGTGCAGTTGAAAGGCTATTCCAAATTACTCCACCCCTTGTCATAGCCATTCAAGGGAACATTATAACTAATTACATTTTATCTTCTATTTAAATAGCATGCTGAGAAATATGTATACCCTTGGACTTAACTTGTTAGAGTCGATGGAATTGTTACTTTTTTAGTAAAAAAACAATAAATTCTTCTTGCTGTCTGCTCTGTCTGTATGAACAGAAGATCGCCATTAACTTGAAGTTAACTGGAATAATAATGTTAATATTGGGTTGAAACAAGTTCTTACGTTATTGGACATGAACCTTACCGACTCTTATTTATCCGTACAGATTTACTTTAGATGTCAGCATCTTAATTCCGCTGGGAAACAGAAGTTTGGTGACGCCTGAACTACGTGCTATTAGCGTGCTATCACAAGCATATTTGCGTCCTTTCTATTAAAACCTTTAATTTAAATTATTTTGTATCTGAAGTCGGACTATTCTTAATGTAGACTGTGACATAATTTGTGACCTTGTACTGCGTATTAACATTGTCCACCATCATCCAAGTTATCGCTGTCTTACTATGATATCTTCGCCTTAATTCAGCATAACAGGAAATTTAACAGCAGATTCCGGTACAGTGTTGATTTTTTTTTCAGTCTAATCATAACTGCAAACTGAACAAGATCATTTTCCTCTCCCACTGTACCCTTTGTTAATTATCTCACCTCCGAACAGTTATCATTCTGATGTAAAATGAAATTAAACGTTCCATCTTTATTCTGATGTCTTTATGGGATATCATTATATGGGATTCGCGGATAACGTGACCTTCATATACATTTTGCGAAAGTTGTATATGTATACTGTATTCTTAGATATTTGTAATCTTTCTGTCTTTATTTCATGTAAAAACAATCAACGGATGACTGCCAGAGAAAACTGATGGTAACTATAACAATTAATTGTAAAAGGAGAATATGCGTTACTCAAAAACAGTACTAAAGAAATTGTACAAGCTACTATACATGCATTGGTAGGTGGATATGGACTAATATTGTGACTGATATAGGTGCTTTGTTGTTGTTGTTGTTGTTGTTGTTGTGGTCTCCAGTCCCGAGATTGGTTTCATGCAGCTCTCCATGCTACTCTATCCTGTGCAAGCTTCTTCATCTCCCAGTACCTACTGCAACCTACATCCTTCTGAATCTGCTTAGTGTATTCATCTCTTGGTCTCCCTCTACGATTTTTACCTCCACGCTGCCCTCCAATATTATATTGGTGATCCCTTGATGCCTCAGAACATGTCCTACCTACCGATCCCTTCTTCTAGTCAAGTTTTGCGACAAACTCCTCTTCTCCCCAATTCTATTCAATACCTCCTCATTAGTTATGTGATCTACCCATCTAATCTTCAGCATTCTTCTGTAGCACCACATATCGAAAGCTTCTATTCTCTTCTTCTCAAAACTAATTATCGTCCATGTTTCACTTCCATACATGGCCTCACTCCGTACAAATACTATCAGAAACGACATCCTGACACTTAAATCTATACTCGATGTTAATTTATTTCTCTTCTTCAGAAACGCTTTCCTTGCCATTGCCAGTCTACATTTTGTACCCTCTCTACTACGACCATCATCAGTTATTTCGCTCCCCAAATAGCAAAACTCCTTTCCTACTTTAAGTGTCTCATTTCCTAATCTAATTCCCTCAGCATCACCCGAATTAACTCGACTACATTCCATTATCCTCGTTTTGCTTTTGTTGATGTTCACCTTATACCCTCCTATCAAGACACTTTCCATTCCGTTCAACTGCTCTTCCAAGTCCTTTTGCTATCTCTGACAGAATTACAATGTCATCGGCGAACCTCAAAGTTTTTATTTCTTCTCCATGGTTTTTAATTCCTACTCCGAATTTTTTTTTTTTTGTTTCCTTTACTGCTTGCTCAATGTACAGATTGAATAACATTGGGGAGAGGCTACAACCCTGTCTCACTCCCTTCCCAACAACTGCTTCCCTTTGATGCCCCTCGACTCCTATAACTGCCATATGGTTTCTGTACAAATTGTAATTAGCCTTTCGCTCCCTGTATTTTACCCCTGCGACCTTCAGAATTTGAAAGAGAGTATTCCAGTCAACATTGTCAAAAGCTTTCTGTAACTCTACAAAAGCTATAAACGTATGTTTGCCTTTCTTAATCTAGCTTCTAAGATAAGTCGTAAGGTCAGTATTGCCTCACGTGTTCCAATAAATCTACGGAATCCAAACTGATCTTCCCCGAGGTCAGCTTCTACCAGTTTTTCCATTCGTCTGTAAAGAATTCGCGTTAGTAATTTGCAGCCGTGACTTATTAAACTGATAGTTCGGTAATTTTCACATCTGTCAACACCTGCTTTCTTTGGGATTGGCATTATTGTATTCTTCTTGAAGTCTGAGGGTATTTCGCCTATCTCATAGATTTTGCTCGCCAGATGGTAGAGTTTTGTCAGGACTTGCTCTCCCAAGGCTGTCAGTAGTTCTAATGTAATGTTGTCTACTCCCAGGGCCTTGTTTTGACTCACGGATTTCGAACGTGGTCAGGTGATTGGGTGTCACTTGTGTCATACGTATGTACACGAGATTTCCACACTCCTAAACGTCCCTAGTTCCACTGTTTCCGAAGTAACAGTGAAGTGGAAATGTGAAGAAACATGAACAACAGAAAAGCGTACAAGCCGACCACGTCTGTTTCCTGACAGAGACTGCTGACAGTTGAAGAGGGTCGCAATGTGTAGTAGGCAGACATCTATCCAGACCATCACACAGGAATTTCAAACTACTTCAGGATCCACCGCAAGTAGTATCGTAGGCGGGAGGTGAAAACTTAGATTTCGTGGTCGAGCGGCTGCTCATAAGCCACACATCATGCCGGTTAATGCCAAACGACACCTCGCTTGGTTTAAGGAGCATAAACATTGGACGACTGAACAGTGGAAAAACGTTGTGTGGAGTGACGAATCACGCTACACAATGTGACCATCAGATGGCAGGGTGAGGGTATGGCGAATGTCCGGTGAACGTCATTGGCGGTGTGTGTAGTGCCAACGATAAAAATCGGAGGTTGTGGTGTTATGGCGTTTTTCGTGGAGGGGGCTTGCACTACTTATTGTTTTGCGTCACACTATCAAAGCACAGGCCCACATTGATGTTTTAAACGCTTTCTTGCTTCCCAATGTTGAAGAGCAATTCGTGGATGGCGACTGCATCTTTCAACACGATCGAGCACCCGCTTATAATTCACTGCTTGTGACGGAATGGATCACTCCATAAATAATGGGCTGCCATTCCCCAAGAAACCTTCCAGCACCTGACTGAACGTTTGCCTGCGGGAGTGGAAGCTGTCATCAAGGTTAAGCGTGGGCCAACACCATATTGAATTCCAGCATTACCGATCGAAGGTGCTACGAAGTTGTAAGTTATTTTCAGCCAGGTGTCCGGATACTTTTGATCACTTAGTGTAAGTATATGACTCGATTTTTCGCAGTTCGAGCGCTCTAAACATAACATGGAATACTGAGCAATTAACTGGATAACTCATTCTGTTGTAAGAATTTTTCCAGTACTTCTTAGGCAACTAATCTAAGGTTCAGTACAAAAAAGGGAGGTGCTTTAACTACTCAAACATATATATATATATATATATATATATATATATATATATATATATATATATATATATATATATATATATATATAGCTCTGATGCGTATAACAATAAATTATTGTTATACGCATCAGAGCTATATACGGGGATTGGAACTTTAATAGTGGCAACTACTTGTTTACAGCTCGTACAAAATAGATACGTGTTTACTGACCTTCAAAGTAGTCACCAGCATTGTGTATAACCCGTGCCAGTTGTGCTAATAGTTCGAGCAACGCGGTCTATTGTTCGACGAATTTGTAACAGTTCTGAAGCGAATGCCGTGAAGTGTTTCATTCAGTTTAGAAATCGATTTGAACTCACGGGGGCTTAAGTTAGGGGAGTGCAGTAGTTGGTATATCACTTAGCAGCCCCATCAGTCGAACAAACCAGTAACAGCTTGCGTAATACGTCCTTGAGCATTTTCCTGCAAAATGATGGTCGGTCCTGCAGAAAGTGTCATCACTTCTGTCTCTAGGCTGGTCGTAGGTTATGTTCCAAAAATGAACAGCATAGAGACAGAAGTGATGAAACTTTGTGCAGGACCTGACCGTCATTTTAGAGGATAATGCTCAGGCATGTACGGTACAAGCTGTTACTGATACGTTTTCCTGATGAGGCTGCTAAGTGTTATACCACCCACTGCACTCCCCTGACTTAAGTCCTCCTAAGTTCAATTCGATTTCTAAACTGAAGGAAACACTTCACTGCATTCGCTTCAAAACTGCTACAAATTCGTCGGGCAATAGACCGTGCCGCTCGAACTGTCAACACCACTGGCACTGCTAAGAGTTCCCTACGACTTCCACATCACTGGAAACGGGTTATACACAGTGGTGGTGACTACTTTGAAGTTCAGTAAAACTTTGAAACACGTATTGTAACGTCCCCTTGGAACATATAAAAACCTAAACAGTCTAGAATGAGATTTTCACTCTGCAGCGGAGTGTGCGCTGATATGAAACTTCCTGGCAGATTAAAACTGTGTGCCCGACCGAGACTCGAACTCGGGACCTTTGCCTTTCGCGGGCAAGTGCTCTACCAACTGAGCTACCGAAGCACGACTCACGCCTAGTCTCACAGCTTTACTTCTGCCAGTATCTCGTCTCCTACCTTCCAAACTTTACAGAAGCTCTCCTGCGAACCTTGAAGAACTAGCACTCCTGAAAGAAAGGATATTGCGGAGACATGGCTTAGCCACAGCCTGGGGGATGTTTCCAGAATGAGATTTTCACTCTGCAGCGGAGTGTGCGCTGATATGAAACTTCCTGGCAGATTAAAACTGTGTGCCCGACCGAGACTCGAACTCGGGACCTTTGCCTTTCGCGGGCAAGTGCTCTACCAACTGAGCTACCGAAGCACGACTCACGCCCGGTCTCACAGCTTTACTTCTGCCAGTATCTCGTCTCCTACCTTCCAAACTTTACAGAAGCTCTCCTGCGAACCTTGCAGAACTAGCACTCCTGAAAGAAAGGATATTGCGGAGACATGGCTTAGCCACAGCCTGGGGGATGTTTCCAGAATGAGATTTTCACTCTGCAGCGGAGTGTGCGCTGATATGAAACTTCCTGGCAGATTAAAACTGTGTGCCCGACCGAGACTCGAACTCGGGACCTTTGCCTTTCGCGGGCAAGTGCTCTACCAACTGAGCTACCGAAGCACGACTCACGCCCGGTCTCACAGCTTTACTTCTGCCAGTACCTCGTATTCTACCTTCCAAACTTTACAGAAGCTCTCCTGCGAACCTTGCAGAACTAGCACTCCTGAAAGAAAGGATATTGCGGAGACATGGCTTAGCCACAGCCTGGGGGATGTTTCCAGAATGAGATTTTCACTCTGCAGCGGAGTGTGCGCTGATATGAAACTTCCTGGCAGAGTAAAACTGTGTGCCCGACCGAGACTCGAACTCGGGACCTTTGCCTTTCGCGGGCAATAGCACGTCAACATTCGACCAAGTTCGCCGTTTTCGAGATATTCGTTCACAGGCTCTGCGTAATAATCATCTGCCCTTTGTCAGAGTCGCTTATGTCAATAGATTTCCCTATTTGCAGCCCATATCTTTGCTAAGATGATTCTCCTTCCGCGTCTGCTCCGGTGACATACTTTTGTTATCGCGTCACGTACTCGCAACGCCACCAAGCGGCATCTGACGTCGCAGTGGACCGGGTCATAATGCTCTGGCTGATCATTGTATAAAGCTATGTAATATGGTATAGGGAGCTATTAAATAATGCCGCGGAGTAACAGTTGGTGTGGCTGGGCAAGGCTCTCAGACGTCAACTGCTAAAACAATCATGAATGATGAATGTCCAGTCTTTAAAATGACTGACCTCACTTTTAAAGCATGTTGCGATGACTCTATTCAAGCAATGGACGATTTGTCTCGTAAATGTTATCCAGGAGAATATTGGGTCCTGACTGCTAAAAATTTAAATGGTCAACTAGAGGACAAAGAATTTTTATTGGATTCTTATTCCGTAGGTTTCGTCTTTAAGCCGTTGAAACACCTCGGATTCTTAGATTTTCCTGTCAGATACATCTGCATTGTTTGGCAGTAGAATTTCACTCGAATGAACTTTCCTTCCCTCCATGGAATGTGTCACAGTATTCTGCTACTGTTTCACTAAGAAGCAGACTGCGGAATAGAGAGATGTCGTCACAATTGTAGCCGTTTTGAGATTGATAATCCCTTAATGCAGCCGGTAGAACCTCATCAACCCTCATCAACCGAGTGTTGCACCTTATGTTGTCCACAACTTTCGATTCATCGTACATTGCTCTCCCTATGATTCCATGACGATCTTCAAATCCTTGTGAAGCGTTGAAATAAGCAGTGATGTTCATACTTCTGGCTAAATCCGTCGCCATTGCTTTCATCATGTCGCCACTGATCAGTAGAGCTGCAGTCCGCTTTAGCTGGAACCATGTAAAAGCTGAATTCTCCAAGTATGCATATCTCCTTTCTTGCAGTCTGTCGCGTTTTTCTTTATTTTGCTCCCAATTTTAAAAACTCGCCCAAAATACTGTTTCTTTTGCTGATGACTCTTCATAGAGTGGTATAGGCTACCCCTAAGTCTGAAGAAATTACAGATCTTGTTTTGTGTGGATGAGCATCCACCTATCGTATGGACGTTACTTTCTCATCTAGTGTGTAACATTTTCTTTTTTTGTTCTCCGTAGCTGACAGGAAGCGACAGAACCTCAGCCACTAACATTTAACTTCTTGACTGTTACAATGAAAAACATTCTCATATTGAAAACAACAGTGACGGGAGTGTCTCTGTTTTGTTACAACGCTTCGAGCTCAGGTCAGAATGATCAAGAGGAATGGTCTGGGAGAGAGAGGGACGATTGACGCCGAAGCGTGCAGAGAAACGCAGGCAAGTGTGTCATTGAGTTTATTACATCTACGGTACACATCAGGCCTCCTGCAGAACTCGGCGTTGGCGCACGTGCCTGCGTGGATCAGGGCCAGCCAGTGCCAATACAGGTACCTGCAGCGTCGGCGGCCGGTCACCCAGTCTTGCAGGCACAGAGATCCTATTCGCACCACGGCTAAGTCGCAGCCGTGGGCATTAGCTGCGCCTGTAACCCGGAACAAGGCTAAATGATCCCTCAAGCGCAACTTGTGGACCCCATGCAGAGCTCCGAAGGGAAACAGCCGACCGCCATCGTTGTGGTGGGCGATGGCAGCTCTGACCAAGGCAGCTTGTTCAGTGACTGCAGACGACTCTGCATGTGGGAGTCCGCGAGTTCTTGCCCCGGCCCCGTCCCTGCGGACGGCAGCATGCAATCCGCCGGATGACTTCACCCAGAGAGCGGAGGACAGCAGCCCTCTCGCTCCTCGCGCCACTGCAGCTCCAAGATGCAGCGCGGCCCACCACAGCTATGACACGTCCATGGCACGATGGTTGGAGGTAGCTTCAGCGGGCCGGTTGGCCGTCGATATCCATCGTCAGACGGTCGTCGTGGTTGAACTGCAACTTTAACAGTCGTCATTCTGTCCCTTTGGGAAATAAATACATACTCCCCAATATACTAAACCAAAAAATGAAAAACCAACAAATTTCAACTACACAACTTACTTACCTGACTTTAACCTATATGACACATCATACACCTTTCGTTGTTCACCTATTCCTTCGTTTTTCCCTTTGTCTCCTGGCTGGTTGCTGATAACTGTGTTATCCCCTCCGCCATTCCTTTCAAAAATGGTTCAGATGGCTCTGAGCACTATGGGAGTTAACGTCTGAGGTCATCAGTCCCCTAGAACTACTTAAACCTAACTAACCTAAGGACATCACCCACATCACTGCACGAGGCAGGATTCGAACCTGCGATAGCAGAAGTCGCGCGGTTCCGGACTGAAGCGCCTAGAACCGCTCGTCCACAGCGACCGGCCACCATTCCTTTAAACGATTTTAAGCGAATGACTTGTACAACGAAGTTTTTGTAGGAACTTTCTCTTCACGTTGACCGGTGACGTCATTTCAAATATCTGCTATGGCCCCTGGTATTTTGTTACAGATTTATTTATTTTCCACTTTGAGGTATAGGGACTAGTGACCATTACCCACTGCCCGATTTGGTATTGCGGAAATTTGCTCATGTTTCTGTCTGGATGTTCCTGAGTTCTAGCGCCTTCGTGTTTGCCTTTAGCACGTTACTCCAAACTTCCCTATTTCTTCTGGCAAACGTCCTCACCAACTCACCATCGGCTCCTAATATAGGAGTCAATACGTCAACGGGAGTTGGAATTTTCAACCCATACGCCACGTAAAATGGCGACAAGTCCTTTGCAGCATGAACCCTCGGGTTGTATTCACGTAGTACATGTGGTAAATAGATGTCCCAATCGTCATGTTTGGGTGCTACTTAACAGCACAACATCTTTGGTATTGTCTGGCGCACGCTTTCCATTCTCCCATTGGTCTAGAGATGAAACGGACTCGTCCGTAACTTCCTTACACACAGCATTGTTGTTTCATTAAATGCGAGACAAAATTCATACCTTGGTCCATTATTATGGTCTCGGGCACCCGAAACTTAAGTGTCCATTTGTTTACCAACGCCTCCACTACAGTAGTAGCCCACTGATATGGCGTCGGTACCGTTGCCGAAAACCGAGAAAAATTATCGATGATCATGGGAACAAACCTATTTCATCCAGGTGTCTTATTAAATGGCCCAATGACATTGAACCGTACTATAGAATATGTACTGTACATCTCTGGTAACCGTTGCAACGACGCTTTCTGATGCGTAATGTCAGCTCTCTCTGCTCATGGCACACAGTCCTTAATATACTGCTCCACGTCAAGCTTCCAGTTCGTACACCAAAACTGCTCTGCTACACATCTATCTGTCGCACGTCTCCCACCATGATCTGACAGCATATGGTCGTGAACTTGCTGCAAAACTTCTTTCTGAAAACCCTCTGGAACCAACACACCTAGTCCACACCTCGTCGTTCTACGCAACAAAACCTCGTGCATAATGAAATGAGGCTGCGACTTCAATGCCTGGTACTCCTTATCCCTTGTCTGTGTCCACTGCTACTCTTCATAGCTCTTCCCTAGCATACTTAACATTGCTTCCCCGCGGCTTAACGAATATGCATTTGCATGAGATCTCCCTGGCTTATGGATTGCCTCGTATTCAAATTCACTACGCTCAAGTGCTCACCGAGTTAATCTACTACATTGATCTTTCAAACCAAGTAACCATTTCAATAAGGCATGATTTGTCACGACCTTAAACTTCCTGCCATACAGATAACATCGAAAATATATAATACGGCCAACGTGTTTTTCTCCGTTAAGGAGTAGTTTCGCTCCATCTGCCTTGAAGCGCAGCTACCGGATGTTTCAGACCACCTACCATGTGCCCCAAAACACCACCGAGTGCCTCATTTGAAGCATCACAGGAAAGGGTAAACTCTTTTTCGAAATCCGGAAACAGTTGAAGATAGCTTCATCGGGTCTGTTGGTCGCCGATATCCATCACCAGAAGTTTGTCGTGGTTGGCCTGCAACTGGAACAATCGTCATTCTCTTCAGTGCTAGAAGCGGACAGAATGGCGACACGACTGCGTGATGTGAATCTCTGTGCTTACTTATGTTTTCCTGCGCCTCTGACGTTGATCCTGCGGAGGGCCAACTGGAGTGCTCATTAATAATTACAGCGTCAGCTTTCCTCAGCACGCTTCGGCCCCTACACACAGGTCACTAGTCGCTGTTGTAACTGCAATGTATGTGTTGTTCACAGCACATCAGTGTCCTCTGCTGCCCTGATTACTTCACATTTGTATACAGTGCCAGCCGAGCCCTGCCTCCCCACCTGCGAGCCGTGTCATAAACCTGCCTCGCAGAATCGTTAGCAGAATATCAACAATGCCCGCACCTGCTATCCGATGTGCCAATCAGTCCCTCAATTACTACATTCCAGCAATAGCTGCGCAAAATTTACACAAATTCCCCAAATCCAGGCGTGTACTCATTCGTGTCGGAGCAATTTACTAACCACGCACTCTGATTAATAGTGCCTTAGTCTTTCGTAGTGGCTCGCCGCTCGCCCACTGTACTTGCTTATGTCAGCTAAGTCAGGTGAATAGCACAGAACGTCTTTTCAAACAACAATGCCCATTATAATTACGCAAAATTCAATTTATTTCACCGAAATTTCTTACATGAAACAACGTATTACGTAAAAATCCCTTACGCATAGGTGTAAGGATCAGTTATCACGTTTTTAAAATGTGTTTTGCCACGACTAACAAAACTTTTCATATAAATAATAATTACGGACAACAGAGTTACATATAAATGAGGTTCTGCTATAGTTTTCATTGAAGAAATAGAAATATCTCGAAACTACACACCGGACAGAAAAAAGTTATAAATCCAATTTGTTTTCTCGGAGGAGGACATCCAAAAATAGCGCACTCGAACTCCCACCTACTTGTGCATATATGGCTGTGGGGGGGGGGGGGGGAGGGGGGCAACTGTGAAATCATCTGTGGGAACCCTTGTTTTTTATTTTAGTTCACGACTCTAGGGAAAAATCTACACACTTACTTCTTTTAGCCACAGATACCGTTGTAATCGGAGGAATAGAAATGGGTACACAATTGTAATTTACAGCTTGCTACTCAATAGCCCTCGAATATCCATTGGCACGTGGGAACGCACCTCCATGCTGCGAGGGTAGGAAAGGTCAGCAAATCATAACTTCTACTTGGAAAGCCCATTCGGAACGTTGTATTCCTCCGACAAATCGAACAGGGGCTACTCGAAGCACCACTGAGACCGTGGTGCAAGGCGAACGCTACTCCACTTCTATAAGTAGAGTAATTGTTTAAACGCAGTACGGCCAACTTCAATGCGCTTACAAGTGGAGACCGTGACGATGGGATCACAGATGTTCGTCAGATTTTGTACACCTTTAGTCGGCCATTAAAACAACGTATTGTACAAGTAGTAAGGTGCACTACTTTGGCAATTCCGAGAAAATGGCAAGAGTAGTTTTATGTATCTATTATGTAACTGATATCCGTGGGTTGGGGCTGGACTTCAGAGTTCGTGGTGATGAAGTGGTTAGCGTTAGAGCAACAGACGGCAAACGTGTATCAGGCGACGGTTCGTTTCCCGCTCGAACTTAACTTTTAATCTACATTTTCTTGTTATTGATCATATTATTTAATTTATATGACATCTGAGAGGTAATATAATTTAAAAAACGCATGAAGTTTTAGTGAATTGCATGTCATTTGACTAATTCCAATTTTTAATTAAATTTAATTATTAAAACAAACAAATGTATAGCTATCGACAAGTAAATGAAGAAACGCATAGAGTTTACTTCAAACCCCATGCCTGTCTTGATTTACGAAAGCCCTGATACACCCAATCTGGTAAGGTACTTGGAACTACACTGCTGGCCACCGTAAATGCAACACCCTGAAGGAAGCATCCGAATCAAGTCAAAATTACACCATGAGTTTGCAGCGATGAGATATGCAATTGATTAGAATTTCAGCACAGACGCACATCACGCGCGCCTGTGGCGCCACCTCATAGCGCCATTTAAGGCTTGGCGATTTCGACGAGTGTACGTTCGGCACGTGTGTAGACCTTGTGGTTGTTTCACAAGACGATCAGTTATGCCTCGTAGACAACAGCGAACATCGTTTGATCAAGTATCCGAGTTCGACAGAGGAAGGATAGTGGCTTACCGAGATTGTGGATTATCATACAGAGAAATCGCTAGTCGAGTTGGACGAAACCGAACAACTGTAATGCGGATATGTGACAGTTGGATGCAGGAGGGTACGACGGACCGACGTGGTCGATCGCATTCACCTCTGTGCACCACTGCACGTGCTGATAGGCAAATTGTGCGCATGGCAATGAGGGATCGCTCAGTGACATCCCGAACCATAGCACAGCACATTGCGTCTGTAACGCATCATCCAGTGTCTGCACGTACCATTCGACGCCGTTTACAGCAGAGTGGTCTGTCCGCAAGACGTCCATTGCTTCGTCTACCATTGACGCAGAACCACAGACGTCTCCGTCGCCAGTGGTGTGATGACAGACGGATGTGGACGGCAGAATGGAATGACGTTGTCTTTACTGTCGAGGCACGCTTCTGTCTGCAGCACCACGATGGTCGGATTCGAGTGTGGAGACACCGTGGAGAGAGGATGCTGGACAGCTGCATTATGCACCGCCACACTGGTCTTGCACCGGGTATTATGGTATGGGGCGGCCAGCTCGCTCTCCGGATCTTTCGCCGATAGAAAACATGTGGTCCATGGTTGCTCAACGAGTGACCCAGATTACATTCCCAGCTGCCACATCAGATGATCTTTGGCAACGTGTGGAAGCTGCTTGGGCTGCTGTACCCCAGGAACACATCCAACGTCTCTTTTACTCAATGCCGAGACGTGTGGCAGCTGTGATCTCCAACAATGGCGGCTACTCTTGCTACTGATTCTGGCAGGAACCACATGTCACAAACTTCTGTAAACGTAATCATTTGATACTTGGTCAACATATTATCTACAAAATAAATTTTGTTGAGCTACCTCTTGTCTTTCTTGGTGTTGCATTTACGGTGGCCAGCAGTGTAGTTTGCGCCTCGACGCTTCACGATACAGACATAGGCAGGCCCCAGTCGGCTCAACCTGCGTAGCAATGAGATGCTTGTATTGGAGAAAGAACGAATAGTGTAGGTGCAATTTTTTTTATAATACTGCGAGGTGCCGGGGCTATCAGTGTATTTATCACTAAATTCTACTAGAATCCACATATGTAAATCATGCTCTAAGCCCCCCTATTCTAACTCCGACTTTTGCTGTTGCACAAGGATAAAAAAAAATACGCGAACTGACTCTAATCAACCCTGCCAGTGGAGTAGAAGAGAGTTTGGCACCTGAAATAATTTAATTTTATAAATAAGTTAAATAAACAAAGGTTTCATTTGCATAGTGAGGAATGATAGGGTTGCTCTATCGATTAACAGAATGAAAGTTCTGTCCAAAATAACAATATGATTTATTAAGACTAAACACTGAATAGTAAAAGAAACACAGGAAATATAATACATCAAATTGGCTCAAATTTGGAGATTCATACAAACACTGTAAAGGTGAAGTTGTCCCTAAACTAGATCGTGAGGTTTAAGACGAGGTGGTATGTGGAGCCAATTCCTTTCCACTCAAATCTCAAGAGAGACACACAGCTAACCCAACAGTAATTGCTGCTACTCGAAACAGAACAAAGTTAGAAAAGGATGAACAGGCGCGCTCTGCTGAGCTCTGATTGTCACCTAGGAAAATCCCTATCTGCCGGTGCTGCGGACGTACATTACCAAACGGTCTTCTTATCTCCCAGAACACGATCTGGCGTACCGCAGGCGAGGGCTGGTTGCTTCGACGTCCTCGACCGAAAGGCGACTGCCGACTCCCTATAGCACCCGTACAGGCCGAACACACAACATTCCCGCCCCCACGACAGTGGCCGTGGTTACGTTCCAATCAGCAACCCGAAAACTGGCGGAAATTCCACTCCATTGCCGGAGCACTACCATTTCACCAATGGAGATTCTTGGCGCCAATTTCTGTGCTGATTTTGCTACGTCACGGCGCTATGCCCTGAGCAAACCAATCACCGTTACTATTTTGCAGAAAGTGCGGGAATTTTCCCGCCACAACTGCCAGGGTACACAAGTCATTCCCACGCCTCGCTGGTAGCCCGCCAGAAAGTGTTTTCGCTAAGTTTCTCCGAAGTAACGGAACCTCTAGCCCAGCCGCTACTTCACACCCCAGCGGGCGTGTCTCTTGACAATGTCGGCGTCTGCAAAGCATTCACTCGACTGCCTCACACACGTCGGCTTAACCCGCCTGTCACCGGACCACCCGGGTGACGAGAGACGCTGCGTGGGAAGTCCGCGTGTGAAGGAATAGCAGCCCTCCACCGCATGCAAATAGAGAGGAGAGTCGTAAGATAGAAATATGAGAGGGGGCTCATGCCACCTCTCATAGCCCCTACGCCATTTTAGATTGTAATTGGTGAGCGGTTGGCTCACTTAGGAGCAAGGTAGTGAGTCAATCGCCCAAGAACAATCTCGCAACTGGCTCCACATGCCGCACTCTATAAAGAAAATCACTGCAACTGAAAAATGCAGCTCATAGAGGGAGGATTATTTATGATGTAGCCAACTTCACCTTCTTAATATGGAACACTAACACTCACATCACACATCCATACCCAGGGAGCCCCTTCCAAACACCGATTCACGCAGACATTCATGCTCTAAATATGGCCCGGGCATCTGAGCCAAATATGGAGCAGTTTATTCTTTACAATCAGAGTTGGAGTGCTCCGCAATTAAATGCCCAAGATGTTACAACAATTTTAATCATTAAACTAACCTGAACTCACTCACACGTGATACTATTTAAGTTAACAATCTCTTTGTGAGCTTTCAGAATCTAATTACAACCTCCGATTCATTCTGTCTCCCTGCAGCAAGAATAACCTTTACAAAATGTTCCCTGAACTGATGGTCCATTCACAATGACAGTGGTGGTATCTGCTTCAGTTTATGGGGACTTCAGGCACACTGTTCGCATACACACAACAATAAATACAAAATACAAAAAAAACATGGTGTGGAGAACAATACAGTAATTTGTAATAAGAATTACAGTGTAAAACACAAACACATACAAGGTATAACATACATTACAAAACCAACACTAGAGAAAGAAATTTAGGAAAGAAAAAAAAAAGGTTCATGGGGCATCAAATTGTGCATGCACATTGCACAAAGTTCACGACTGTGCTGAGAATGAGGCACTAAATCACATTGTTAGAAATATCCGTAGCTTCAAAATGGCTCTGAGCACTATGGGACTTAACATCTATGGTCATCAGTCCCCTAGAACTTAGAACTACTTAAACCTAACTAACCTAAGGACATCACACAACACCCAGCCATCACGAGGCAGAGAAAATCCCTGACCCCGCCGGGAATCGAACCCGGGAACCCGGGCGTGGGAAGCGAGAACGCAACCGCACGACCACGAGATGCGGGCTATCCGTAGCACTTCACTAATTACACAGTACTGACATCACATAAGGCTAAACGTCGGGTGTTGTTGCTACGTTGTGGCAACAGCAATAGGGAGTTCTGGAGTGTCTGCAGTACGCTGTTGAGATTGTAGTCAGACCCACGCATATGATCACGGCAGTACGGTAGGAAGACACAGTGATAGGCTCTCCTCACGTCGATTAATTGTCTCTGAGGTCTATTTGTTGGGATACATCACTAGTCTAGGTCTCTTCTCTCGCTGGACAGTACTTTACGTTTCCCAATATTGCAGTTCGACAAGGGATGATGGCACGTGGAGTGACTCCACAAGTGTGTGAGGTCATCCATACAGGATCGAACTAGGAGTGACGATTGCTAAAACTGCTCTCTAAAAGAGAGGAGAAGTTAGAAATGAGACCATACATTTGTTAGTGTGGCACAATACTGCTTTGTGTATGCAGATCGGCCAATGCTAGTGAGTTGTAAAAACCCAAACAGGTGAGTATATAGCGTCCCTTTCTGTCCTGAGGCACATGAGGCGCAGATTCTGACGCGATATGTGATCTTCTTCGTGTACTCACGACAACGTGGTCTGCCGCAGGGAATCCCTCCAAACGGCTGCCGCGTCCGGAGAGCTCGCAGGCTGTCGCGTGTGGGTCGCGTGTCAGTGTCAACGGCCAGCCTCACTTTCGCTTGTGGCCTGGCGAGGGTCCCGCGTAATCCCTCAGGTATGCGGCCGGGTGACCGTCAGCCTGTGGACCGGATGTTCTCGCCCTTCACGTCAGGTGGGGTGCTGACGCTCTTTTCTTGCAGGTAGCCGTAGACCTCCTGTTCCCGCTCCGGCCGGCCTCCGCATTGCCACAATCCTCGTCATCTGCACAATTCTTACAAAAATCTTATGCCTAACTTTTTCCCATGACCCTCTATGTTATAATAAATTTACATAATGAAACATTGATGGTCTGTCATTTCAGACACTCTTATTTTACTTTTATAGTTATTAATCTATGGCAATCATTATAACATCTAATCTAGACATGGGAATAATTTATTTTGATATATGTGTAGAGACCGATCTCAGTATTGTACATGGTGTGTGATAACTGATGCTTTGTAATGGATGAACAACTAAATGTGCGGGCCCGCACTAATATTACTATTAATTATATAGATTGACAGTAGACATGCTCAAGAATTAACTACCATATACCAACGATCTACATTCTATGTCTTCTAAATAAATTATATTATTATGCAGGCTGAAGTTTTACTGAGCTATAAAGAACATGCAACTATTGTACGTTCGAACATGCAACTATTGTACGTTCGCTCGCCGGTCATCCCTCCACCTCGGGTCTGTGGTTTCATGATCTGAAAAATAACATCCCAACAGGCGCGCGCCAAACACAACACTTGTGGTAGAAAACCCCCACAATATTAATCTAGTTATTGTAAAAATCCTAAAGTTTAATTTATCCTAGAATATGGTACTCTATTATTATTATTATTACCTTTTTTTTATGCAATACTCTCACATAATTCCTGTTACGTTGAGATGTCTCGCTGCTCGCCGCTATTGACGACAGTGATGTGCGCGCCGTACGACATGGCCTCCGAGTTCTCACTACGCCTCACTGAAACTCCAGAGACTGGGTTAGCCATGGCTATACACGACAATAAATTTATAGTTGCAACTTCCTTCTCTATCTGATGCGGTTTTCGGGATCAAAGCACACCTTTCCAGAAGCAATGTAATATGACCAAGCCAGGGGTGGTTCCTGTTGAGGATTCAGTCGCCCAACACACGCCAGCTACACAGTATGTCACGAATATCCAAGTATAAGTCCCTGGTTATTCATCTGTGACAGTCACGAGCAGCACGCTAAATCCCCAACCAGCACATTGGCATGGTAGGCTTTATGCTCGCATTTCTCTCGTCTAGGGCACCATTGGAGTCAAACGCTCACAGGATCACCCCGACTTGCAAGACAACGATGCTGGCGCAGCTCTGCAAAAAAAACTATACTGCCCATGCTCATCCTCGAAATCACGCAATATACCACAATCTTGCAGTGCACTGACGCGTGCCTGCAAGCATAGGTATGAACGTCTCACGAACTGGTTGTGGCCGCTATGGAGCGTATCACGACTTCTCAGAACGCTTCTAAGAGCACGTTCTTGTATGCGCCCGTTTGTGCGACATCTCGTCACTCATCATTATCCCTCAACATGGACACCAGACAGGAAAGGACTAAAACATTGCTCATGAAAAGGTTGTGTCTCCTACTCCATCGACATTGGAGATCGCGAACATAAACAAAAAGAGGATAGCAGCAGTAAATTCTTATGCAAGACAACGCAGCGTGTTAATACTTTAGCAATCTTAATCTATTAATGCAACAATTATTGTTCCCCGAAGAAAGGTTCATATATTTGCCTATTCTACTATGTACACCACTTAAACTACTATTATTCCACGAACTTCTTTGTGTGAGAGATGTGGTGGAATCCTATGGACTAGCGCCAATCCCTTGTTAGACTCCCCCTCCTCTGACGTGCATTAGGATTTGCAGGTCTAATTTCAATCTCCTGGTTCTCCTGTTGTCCTTGATTTCGCTCTCTCCAATTACGGTCGCTTTGCCGTTCGTCATTCCTCCTGTCCCAGATTCCTTGTCTAGATTGACCTTGTTCCCTAACGTTCTCGTTTCCGTGTCTCTGGTTTCCATAATCTTGACTTGCGTAACCTTGATTTCCGTAACCCTGGTTTCCTAACCGACGAGCGCGATTATGCGATCTGTTGTCGTCTCCCCTTGCTGGCCCGTGGTATTTGTTATTTTGCGCCTTCTTCCTGTCCTTTGCGTCTTGTTTATCGAAGACTACTTCGAGTTCGCGCAATAGACTCTTGAATGCTTCTATGTCAGATCCACACTTCCCGACAAGTGTCTGTTGATACCTAATAGGCAATTTGGAAAAGCAAAATTTAATGATTTCTCCGTTGCTATATGGACTATCTAAAAACTGATTCTTCTTGAGTAAATCATCAAAAAATTTGGTTGCGTTCCTATGCCCGGACACTTCCAGTTCAGGACAAAATATTATTTCCTCTTTAATCCTGTCTTGCGTTTCCTTTGACCAGTAGGTACGCAGGAATGCACCAACAAATTCCTGATAGGTCCGACACGTCGCTGCCACACCCCGCATCTTTTCCGCGGCTTGGCCTTCGATGTGTCCACACATGAATTCTAATTTTGCGTGGGTTGGCCATGATGACGGTAATGAATTAGTAAACTGCGTCACCCAGCTCTTCGGATGCATCGACCCTCCATTATCTCTGAACTTTTGGAATTTTAGTATCGACAGGAAGTGATTGTGATCAAAATCCCGTCCGATCCTCGCACTGGTGTTGTCACTCGTTTCCGATACTTGCACGTCTGTTGAGTGTCCTGATCTATCTTGCTGATAACTGTGATGTGCTACCTCTGTATCACAGTGGAAGTGGCACTCCGAATTCCCTCTCCTAAGTGGACTACCATTATTTGAACTATTACTAGGTGTTTCTGCGTGTGCATTGTTAGTTCCGCACTCTGTCACTGGGCTGGAGCACGGCGGGCTTTTCCTCGGAGACACAATTCTGTGTACTCCATCATTGGTATCCGAACGCGCAGTGCTCGTGTGCCCGTTTCGCTCTAGTTTTGCTATCCGACTCTCTACTTCTTTCATTTGTTTCGTGATGTTCGTAACCGCAATATTACCTTGGGTTTTTAAGAACGCTAGGGATTTTGAGTGGGCTTGTGTCGCACGTCGCAAGCGACCTGCGAGTTGAGAAGTTACTTTTGCGACTTTCATTGCCCCCGTTGCTGCCGTTTTGGCCAGGCCTGCTACTTTTTGTGCTACCAGTGACATTTGTTTTGCTTCTCCACATTCTTTCTTTATTGTTAATAATTCCCCACGAATTTTCCCTATATGCGAAATTATTGCCTGAGTGTCCTTCTTACGCTGTTCGTCAGCTTCTTCCTTCTCCTTCTTACGTTGTTCTTCAGCTTCTTCTTTCATTGATCGTAGGAAGCTCAGTATTGGGTTAATGTCATCATTTTGATCCTCGTCACACATGGGTGATGTAACTCTGGACACCTGGGCGCTAGAGCTCTGACGTGACCGAGCTGGCCTCTGTCTGCACTCGTTCGTTTGACTATAAACTTCTGCTGCCGTCTCGACCTGTGTGCCTGTCTCTGTTTCATCCTCTACCTCACTATCATAATCACGGCCGCGACGTTGCTCTAAGATCGGGTCCAAATCACCTTCCTGATCAATGACCCTGTCGTCCTGTCCTGCTAAAAATGTGCCCATCTCATCTGCGAACCTATCCCCGTCAGTAACGTGTCTCTTATCCATTATAGTATCCACTTTTGTTTTAGCTTCGCTCACTAAAAGTCGTGCCTTACTTCTCGTGATCATTCATGAGAGACAAAATTTATCTAAAATACACAATAAAAATAATCTACTCCCTGTATTTTTTTACACATAGACATAAAATTTCAACAACGCTGTTCCAACGCTGTAATTACAAGCACAATTTTATGTGGTACAGAAACCGCACACAAATCCGACAAAGTGCGATGTGGTACGGACACCACATCAACGAAACACAAAAAACAATGAACAAAAAAAATATATACACTGAAAACAAAAACTGTAATCATGCGCCGCTACTTAAAACTAATCACGGAACTACCAGAAAAAAACTTGGGTATTAATCAATAAAAAAAATTTGAATGTTCGTACTAAGAATACTGTTTGTTAATCAGTGATTCTCAGGAAAGATCCGAGGCTAAGGGTCGCCATATTATGCGAGGTGCCGGGGCTATCAGTGTATTTATCACTAAATTCTACTAGAATCCACATATGTAAATCATGCTCTAAGCCCCCCCTATTCTAACTCCGACTTTTGCTGTTGCACAAGGATAAAAAAAAATACGCAAACTGACTCTAATCAACCCTGCCAGTGGAGTAGAAGAGAGTTTGGCACCTGCAATAATTTAATTTTATAAATAAGTTAAATAAACAAAGGTTTCATTTGCATAGTGAGGAATGATAGGGTTGCTCTATCGATTAACAGAATGAAAGTTCTGTCCAAAATAACAATATGATTTATTAAGACTAAACACTGAATAGTAAAAGAAACACAGGAAATATAATACATCAAATTGGCTCAAATTTGGAGATTCATACAAACACTGTAAAGGTGAAGTTGTCCCTAAACTAGATCGTGAGGTTTAAGACGAGGTGGTATGTGGAGCCAATTCCTTTCCACTCAAATCTCAAGAGAGACACACAGCTAACCCAACAGTAATTGCTGCTACTCGAAACAGAACAAAGTTAGAAAAGGATGAACAGGCGCGCTCTGCTGAGCTCTGATTGTCACCTAGGAAAATCCCTATCTGCCGGTGCTGCGGACGTACATTACCAAACGGTCTTCTTATCTCCCAGAACACGATCTGGCGTACCGCAGGCGAGGGCTGGTTGCTTCGACGTCCTCGACCGAAAGGCGACTGCCGACTCCCTATAGCACCCGTACAGGCCGAACACACAACATTCCCGCCCCCACGACAGTGGCCGTGGTTACGTTCCAATCAGCAACCCGAAAACTGGCGGAAATTCCACTCCATTGCCGGAGCACTACCATTTCACCAATGGAGATTCTTGGCGCCAATTTCTGTGCTGATTTTGCTACGTCACGGCGCTATGCCCTGAGCAAACCAATCACCGTTACTATTTTGCAGAAAGTGCGGGAATTTTCCCGCCACAACTGCCAGGGTACACAAGTCATTCCCACGCCTCGCTGGTAGCCCGCCAGAAAGTGTTTTCGCTAAGTTTCTCCGAAGTAACGGAACCTCTAGCCCAGCCGCTACTTCACACCCCAGCGGGCGTGTCTCTTGACAATGTCGGCGTCTGCAAAGCATTCACTCGACTGCCTCACACACGTCGGCTTAACCCGCCTGTCACCGGACCACCCGGGTGACGAGAGACGCTGCGTGGGAAGTCCGCGTGTGAAGGAATAGCAGCCCTCCACCGCATGCAAATAAAGAGGAGAGTCGTAAGATAGAAATATGAGAGGGGGCTCATGCCACCTCTCAATACTACAGATGTACACTTATACTACAAAAGTTTATGTGGGAGTCAGCAGCCGTTTGCAACACGTTTGTCTTACGCAGCTTGAACGTTAACCAATTGACCACCATGAACTATAAAGCCGGGCACCTACGCACAGATACATCAGTGCCGTAATACACGCCTAAAACTTCTTTTGTTATTTTCTCGGAATTGCCGGAATAGTGCACCTTACTACTTGCACGTTATGTTGTTCTAATGGCCTGCTAAAGGTTTACAAAGTGCGAAGTAAATCCGCGATCCCAACGTCGTGGCGTCCCCTTGTCAGTGATTGGCTTTCCAAACGACCGTACACAGGACTGAAGCATATCTGCGGCAATGTCAGCACAGGCTTTTCTGGTGAGGACAACCATGACTTCACGGCCTGTTGGCACTTGCTGGTACACCTTATCTTTTAAGTTTCCCCACAGAAAGAATTCCGGCGACGTCAAATCTGGAGGCCTAGCGGGCCAATTGATATGGTCTGCCCTGTCGATCCCACCGACCAGTGTAACACGGTCTCATACCTACCGCGCTTCAATTGCGTAATACGCTTGACAGCCGTCATGCTGAAATCACATACGTTGTCGAACGTCCAGGTAACATCCTGCGGTAGTACTTGTAGTTCATGTTCAAAAACCATAAGATGTTTGCCTGTATTCAACGTGCCGTAGATAAAATACGGACCAATGAGTTTGTTCCTCATGATGCCACACCGTACGTTAACCGAAGAAAGACGTTGATGGTCAGTTTGCCGTAACCAGTGCGCTGTTTACACTCCTATAATCCATGTTATTCTGGTTAACGCTAATATGGTTTGTGAATGTAGACTCATAGGAAATTTATTTATTTATTGCCACATTATAGACCTGTTACCTGAGTTTTCGAAACGGGTCGTATTTTTTGCAATTTTCGTTTTTCGCCCTTCGGAAGTTTTCTTTTCTTTTGTTTTATCTACAACATTTACAAAGAGAAATACTTTTCAAAATAACAATAATTTAAGGTTTAAATATAAATAAAATGTTGCTGTTTCTTGAGAAGAATATAAAAAGATGGTAGGGTAAAGGAGAGATTTGTTAGTACCATAACCGAATGTGACCTACGGTGAATACCTCGGAGTGATTCCTACAAGCAGTTGATCGGCAGTCATACACACACATAAACACACGCACACACACATACACACACACACACACACACACACAAACACAGACGCACACGCACACAAATGGATATTAGTAGAGAAATAGTACTGCTTGTCCTGTTTATTACTAAACCGATGTATTAACTTTAGGTGATCATCCGTGTACAGCATTTGCTGATTTCTTGGCTAGAACGCCAGCACCTCATGCTTATTTACTGTCATATCTTGGCTTCCTCCTCCTGTTCTTCCTCATTGTCTGTGTCTTTTCTGTCACTGTGGGTATCGCTGTCGACCCTCTGGAGATTGTTGTTACGTTGCACATGGGATGTCTGTTATGTCGTGTCCGCTGGTTCTCTTCATGTGTTGTTTTTGAAATACTGTTCGTCAATACGTTTAATTGCGCCCATTGTTCTTCGTCTCTTATTGCTGCGTATATATCTATGTCTGTATCTGTGTCGTCTAAGTGTAGTGTATGTCTATTGCTCGCGTATTGCCCACAGAAAAAGACAGTGTGTTCTGCGGAACCTTCTTCCCCGCATATGAATGTATGCCTCGGACGCAAACGGCTTAAGTGCGTGGGATAGGGTTCGTGTTCGGTTAAGAAATGT
Organism: Schistocerca nitens; assembly: GCF_023898315.1. Taxonomy (NCBI): domain Eukaryota; kingdom Metazoa; phylum Arthropoda; class Insecta; order Orthoptera; family Acrididae; genus Schistocerca; species Schistocerca nitens. The sequence goes on along the minus strand of NC_064615.1, from coordinate 851,038,004 downwards.
ACCATACCGAGGCTAGGATCTATATGTTTCATTCTCACACGCTCCCTTATGTCAGTGAGGAAGTCGTACAGTCTACGTCCCTTATCACTTACATCCCACTCACATTGCCACATATCCAAACGCCAATAACACGAGTTATTGTGTGTACCTTATCTTGTCTCCTCATCTTTAACCAGTACCTTGCAACTCTGTATTTGATCGTGATATCTATGGGGCATATTCCGTGCACCACACACAGTGCATTAGCTGAGGTGGTGCCGAAGGCTTTAGACAGCCTAAGTAGGACACTTCTTTGCCCTCGTCTGACCGATGCTTTGTTGGTGACCATGTTCACTCTACGTGCCCACGTGCTAGCTGAGAAATTGAGTACTGATTCCAAGGGCGCACAGTGGTATGTCCGTATGACTGGTAGAGGTAATCTGTACTGTTTTGAATTAAGCCTCACCAGTTTGTGAAATATTTTTTCTGCTTTGTCTGTTGTTAGCCTTATGTGTTCGTGGAAACTTTTCTCGTTTGATGTTTGTGTCCTCAATTTTAACCGAAGGATTCCTTTGTAGTGATCCTTTCAGTAATGTGTATGTTGTTTTGTTTTAGGCTATCCTGAGTTTATTGTTGTGACAGCACCGTGTAATTGCTTGTAGTATTCCACTGGCTTTTTCTTCTAACTGAGTTCTGTTGTTTTCGGTGACTACAACTAATAGGTCATCTGCGTAGGCGAAAATTCCGTCTGACCTGTCATCCCCATCCAGAAGTTGTAGGAGGGGTTAGATTGTTATGTCCTAGAAGATGAGGCCGCAAATCGACCCTTGAGGACAGCCCATGGTAATTCTTTTAGTTAGTTTCCGGCTGTCCATCTGCCATTCGACTACTTGGTCTTTACAGTAGTCTAGGAGACTGTTGTACAGTGACTGCGGTACCTCCAGATGTCTTAACCTATGAAACAGTGCGGGTCGAATGCTCCGGCAATGTGAACATTACTGCCATGGCGTATTTCTGTTTTGTGGTACTAACTATGTGTAGGGCCAGGTTTATGGCATCATCTATTGATCTGCCAGTTCTGAAGTCGAATTGGTGTTTACTCATACCCCTGAGAGTTCTGTGTATTTGCAGATGCTTACGCAGTAGGTTCTCCTGAATTTTTGTTAGGGTGTTTATTAGGCATATTGGCCTTTAAGTCTTAGGATCTGAACAACCCCTGTCCGCTCATTTCTTAATAATAACTGCTTTGGAGGTTTTCCATACTTTAGGTACCCTGCCCAGCCGTAAGGCCTCGTTCAGCAACGTTGTTAGGAACGGGGTAATCTGCGGTGCTAGTTTTTTCAGTGTTTCCGAGTGGATACCATCTGGCACAGGTGTTTTCTTGTTTTCGAGCTCTGAGATTGCTAGCACAACCTCTTCTTGCGCAAAAGGATAGGTGACAGTTGCAGTGTTGTATGGTGTGTGTAGCTTTTCTCTTAGTGTGGTACGATATTGTGTGTCTGCATCGATAATGTCGTCAGGGAGCAGTTTATACAGCAGAAACTCCACTGTATTCCTCCACCCCCTTGTCATCGTGCCTTCATCCTGCCTTAGCGTTCCCAGAACTAGTGGGGTTTTTATCTTCTCTGTCAGTATTTTATATGGTTCCCACTATAAATTTTGCTCTGTTTGTGTTGTTATAAATAGCTCCCATTGTTGTCTACGCGTGTTGTAAAGGGTATGTCTGTATAAGTCTTGTGTATGTATATATGCTTCAAGTCTTATGCGTTGGTCCCTATCTGCTATCACCCTTTGATATAATTTTCATTTGCGTCTGGCATCTTGTTTGAGTCCCGTGAGTTCGTTGGTCCGTGGTACTGGTGAGCGTTTTGTGTTCTTTGTTGTCGGTACTGATGTGTTTTGTGCATGTTGTATTATCTGTGTTAACTTGTGTGCTCTGTAAGCGATACGCCCATTGATGTTTTCTAGATCATGTTGTTGGATAATTTCCGTTAATTTCTTCCAGTCTGCTTTGTGCAACAATAAGTGCTGGTATATGAGTTGGTTGTTGTGTTCTGAGTGTGAGTTAGTGTATATGTTATGACATTGTGCTCACTACTGGTTATGTTGTGTACAGTACAGTTTGTTATGTATGCCATTGCTGCTTGATTTGGTAGCATAAAGTCGATATTACTGCTCGTACCATCGAACCCTTTTGGTATATATTGTATGCTGGTATAGGTCCTTCCGTGTTCATTACATGTAACGTGTTTCTTGTACTAGGTCGGTGATTACGCGTCCTCTGTCATCTGTTCTGATTTCCAGAGGGTCGGTCTGGAATTAATGTCAGCATTTATCACTAATTTTTTGCTTCTGGCATACATTACTAGGTCTCTGATGTAATGTGCGTACGGATGTATTTGATGGCTGTATTGGGAGTACATGGAGACAGTAACCCATGTGGCGTTCCCATAGTTATCTCTATGGTAACTAAGTGTTGATTGCATAACTGTGTTACCTTAATTATGTTAGAAGTTCTATTTGAAATTACCATTGCAGCCTTACAGTCATTTCTGCCTGTTATTGTGATAGCATGTTTTGGTAGATATATTTGTTGCCCATTATAAGGTTCTTGTAAGCACATGATGTCTGCCTGCAAGTGTTGTGTTATTTTAGGGATTTCCCCGCTGAATGTCGTACTGGTTTTGTATTATGTTGTAAGATATTCTTTTATTTTCTGTGTGTTCGGGGTGTTTTACGTGTACAAACCATTTACTGCCTGTCTGTGAGTAATCGAAATATGTTCGTCCGTGTGCTCTTACATGATCTGTATATATTTTGTCCAAGTCGGCTCTGCTGATGTAGAATATTTACTGTCCTTTGTATGATTATGTCTGTCTGCTTAGTTACTGGGAAACAGAGAGAATCTCCATTTGGATGGCACAATCCACTGCGCTGCCTGCAGTATGTCTTTTTTCTCTAGCCTACTTAAAAGTAAGTTAAATTCTAAATTACCATAATTAGATGTAGCTGTCTTGCTGCTGTTGCTGGTTTCTGTTGCGGTTTCTAAGGTAGTACTAGATGAATTGCGGCTTGGTGTTGGCCGCTGATTGGGATGTCACACGGTTACTCTTCATTTTACCACAAGCTTCTTCAATGCTTTTTGCCTTCACACGTTTTTCATTTACATTGGTAGTGCTTGCTGGTGTGGTGTCGGCGATGGTTGTGATTTGTGTGGGGCTGACTGTATGTGTTGTGTTGTCTTCGTTGATGTTTGGAGTGGAGGTTGCTTCTAGACGCACGTTGACATAGTTGCAAATGTCACATGTGTCTCCCTCAGATTTGTCCTCATCTAATTTGTCTACTTTTATAAGTCTGGATCCTGTAGTTCTGAGTTTTGTATTGGTTTGTGGTCTGATTGTTTCGGCGTGTATTAATTCAGGATTTACGTATCTGTCTATTCCTTTTTGCTTTTTCCCGGGGCGAAGAGTGCCTTCCGAGACAAATTTGACTGGTTTGACGTACTGTTCACATTTACGTGTGTCGTTGAGTTTTCCGTGTGATGATGATTCTGGTTTGTGCTCATCTTGTGTATGTGTGATGTGATGTTCTTGGGCTGCGAGAAATTGTGAATGAGTATGTCGGTTTTGTTTGTATATTTTCTTGTGCACAATATATGTAAGCTCATCTTCCAACTCATATATCCTCTGCTTTAATGTTATTTGGAAGTGTATCCAGTGATGTAATTATCTTTTAATTTGCTTTGCCACCTCGTAGTGGATCGAGCCATCGATTGTCATGTCTTCTACATATTCTATCGTATTAATACAGCTATCCTATAAAGTCGTTGAATGTGTTAGGGGCGGGATGATTTCAGAATCTTCGTAATTATCCGGCAGAAGATTCATTTGTCTTCTCCATGAAATTGCTCTTTGGTAGCTTCTCTGTAATGTTGATAGTGATTTGTATTTATGTGTTTTAGATGATTGGCATTGTATGTTCGTGTTTCTTGTGTGTGCGTCCTGATTTTAGCTTATAGGTCTGACAATCACCTCCTTTTGTTTTTTTGCAGACACGACCTCTGTATTTGCAGGGGATGCAGACGCAAACCTCGGACGTGCACTCAGTGCGCTTGTGTCCTTGGTTGCCGCACTTGGCACACGTAACGTCGGCTTCTCTCCAGGTTTTAGTCGTGTGTCCTAGGCCTCAAAACTTAAGACACTGGTTTATTACTGTACAGTCTTTCACAGAGAGTAATTCTAAGTCTATGTAGCCTCTCTGTCTTCGTGTAAGGACTCTGTACACGTGTGGGCTGACCTCCAGTATCTGGTGACTGAAACGCCTTCCCTTAGGCGTTGATTTAAACCGTCTTTTGACTTATCTGTCGAAGTCTTCTGTCGTGGTGTTACCGCTTAGATTCTGCTCGTAAAGGCTTTCTATAAATTCCTCGACGATAAGTGTATCTAGCACGTGATATACCACCACGAGTGGCTTGCGTTTTCGCGGCCCTTCACAGATAATGGTGTGCAGGTCTTAAGTCTTTTCTACACTACTGGCCATTAAAATTGCTACACCACGAAGATAACGTGCTACAGACGCGAAATTTAACCGACAGGAAGAAGATGCTGTGATATCCAAATGATAAGCTTTTCAGAGCATCCACACAAGGTTTGCGCCGGTGGCGACACCGACAACTCGCTGTCATGATGAAAGTTTCCAACCGATTTCTCATACACAAACAGCAGCTGACCGGCGTTGAATGGTGAACCGTTGTTGTGATGACTCGTGTAAGGAGGAGAACTGCTTACCATTAAGTTTCCGACTTTGATAAAGGTCGGATTGTAGCCTATCGCCTTTGCGGTTTATTGTATCGCGACATTTCTGTTCGCGTTGGTCGAGATCCAATGACTGATAGCAGAATATGGAATCGGTAGATTGAGGAGGGTAACACGGAACGTCGTGCTGGATCCCAACGGCCTCGTAACACTAGCAGTCGAGATGACAGGCATCTTATGCGCATGGTTGTAACGGATCGTGCAGCCACGTCTCGATTCCTGCCTCAACAGATTGGGACGTTTGCAAGACAACAACTTTCTGCAAGAACAGCTCGACGATGTTTGCAACAGTATGGACTATCAACTCGGAGACTATGGCTGCCGTTACCCTTGACGCTGCATCACAGACAGGAGCGCAATACTGGCGTATCACCCGGCGTGATGGTATGGGGTGCCAGTGGTTACACGTCTCGGTCACCTCTTGTTCACATTGACGGCACTTTGAACAGTGGACGTTACATTTCAGATGTGTTACGACCCGTGGCTCTACCCTTCATTCGATCCCTGCGAAACCTTACATTTCAGCAGGATAGTGCACGACAGCATGTTGCAGGTCCTGTACGGGCCTTTCTGGATACAGAAAATGTTCGACTGCTGCCCTGGGCCGACCGGTGTGGCTGAGCGGTTCTAGGCGCTTCACTTTGGAACCGCGCGACCGACAGGTTCGAATCCTGCCACTGGCATGGATGTGTGTGATGTCCTTAGGTTAGTTAGGTTTAAGTAGTTCTAAGTTCTAGGGGACTGATGACCTCATATGTTGAGTCCCATAGTGCTCAGAGCCGTTTGAACCATGTTGATGCCCTGGCCAGCACATTCTCCAGATCTCTCACCAACTGAAAACGTCTGGTCAATGGTAGCCGAGCAGCTGGCTCGTCACAATACGCCAGTCACTACTCTTCATGAACTGTGGTACCGTGTTGAAGCTGCGTGGGCAGCTGTACCTGTACACGCCATCCAAGCTCTGTTTAACTCAATACCCAGGCGTATCAAGGCCGTTATTACGGCCAGAGGTGGTTGTTCTGGGTACTGATTTCTCAGGATCTATGCACCCAAATTGCGTGAAAATGTAATCACTTGTGGGTTCTAGTATAATATATTTGTCCAATGAATACCCGCTTACCATCTGCATTTCTTCTTGGTGTAGCAATTTTAATGGCCAGTAGTGTATGGTCTTTCGACAATCCTAATGTGTTTCTGTTTCTACAGAGGGCGTTCAAGAGGTTTTGCATATTTTTTTATTCTTTGCAGGAGGAGATTGAATTTTTTTGTGAACGTACTTGGAACATTATGCTATAAGTTGGTGTATAAAAGTATTTTCTTTTATTTACAGGTGAGTCATAATGGACTGTGAAGTAGACGTTAGGTTGCGACAACGGTCTGTGAAGGAGTTCCTGTTCAATACCGGCGATGACTCTGCCAAATCGGTTCACAGGAAGTTGCTCCCTGTTTATGAGGAGCACACAGTGGATCGCAGCAGTATCCAGCGGTGGTTGCAGAGGTTTAGAGAAGGTGATTTCTATCTATCGGACAATCCACGATGCGGTAGGCCACTAACGACAGTGAGTTATGTGAATAAGGAGACCACTGATCGGATAACCGTAAATGACAGATGTGTGACGACACGATAGCTTCTTGAAATGACTCGTTTGTCATTCGGTAGTGTGGTATCACCGGTACAGTCACACATCTGTCGTTTTGGATGATTTGATCAATGGTCTCCTTATTCACATCACTCACTAAATAGCACATTGTAAGGCATCCCAGATATGCTCTTACGAATTTATGGACAGCCCTGCAGGATTCATTGTGTCAGTTCCGTCCAGCGCTACTTCAGACATTAGTTAAGTCCATGTCACGTCGACCGACAGACTGCAGGGACGTATTCCCAACTGGGAATGGAGAAAGAACGTCTACATCCTGTGGAACCCGGTCCTTCAAGTGTGGTATACTCACAGTCCACCGCATGTTCGTCTGTCTGAAAGGACCCACAAAGGGCTTGAAATGTTGTGTGATGTGGTTGATGTCTGTGAGGGTATCGTTTTGGTATGGCCGTGCTGTCTCTTGACTGTTTCCGTCTGCTTGGCCGTACACAAATGCCATCTCGTCTTGTTGTCGACTTGAATACCGGACATTATGCTGCTCGCAGTACGCTGCATCAGTCACACAGTCTGCAACACACAAGTAACATACGTCACGTGGTTAAAGCAACTGTCATTGGTCTACGCCGTCTACCGTGGCGACGATGCATTTCCGGGCACATATTCATCGGACCTTTTTCTCCTCAATTTCCAGTCAGGAATCTGCTCTTGCAGTTTATTGATTTTACCAGTCACGTAACACCCATTTTATTACGTGAACAGTTAGACGTATTGAAACGCGGTTCCCGGCAAATGTCAGAGCTTCGCGAGACACGTATGTTTCTGTTTGATTCAAGTTTATAGCCCTGGTGTCAACGGAGATATTCAAGCAGGTACTTTTTTTTTCAAACAGAATTGTACACTTCAGTTAACTGCATTTGATAACTCTTGAAAAGACAGTTACAGTGATATAGCGTTTGTTGATGTTGACGTTGAAAGCTGTTGTAAAAGAATTCGAAAAATGTCCTAGAATATGAGAGCATGGGCTATAATTTCACGATTGACAAAGGGCTTAGGAAAAGTGTTTAACATTCGTGTTTCCTCCCAGATTTACGAGAGATGAAACAGAGTAATCAGCTGTTCATAGTTCCAAAACAAAGAGGTCTCATTCGCTGCAAGAGCAACAACTGTATTAAATATCTAAATGTTAGAAGCAAGATTTGACCCATATTTTCCTTCACGTGGCTGTGTGCTTCTTAGAGGGAAAATACATGCTGTCTCTACCTACACTGTTCTAAATCGTATCATATGGGATACATTCGTTGGGCTAAATATTTTATAAAACACATTTTCATGACCACCTGTACACTGCAAGATAAACATTCTTCTTAATGAAACGTCGTTTCATGCTGAACGTAAGAGCATAATGACAGTGTTACCAGCTGCGTGCAGTATACGCTGTCGACTTATTGGACATCGCACTGACTTTCGTGACACGTAAATGAACTAAAAAACAATTTGCGAGCAATGATTTGGTAACAACATAAACCACATATGATAAAATTTGTGTCCCACAAAATGAAATTTAGCCTTCATTTAAGCTCGTGTTCAAACTGTTGACCATGGACTGAAAAGCACATTTGCAAACGCCTTTCGAAAGAACGATGAACAAGTGTAATTACAGTGAATGATATGGTAGAGATATATCGTCTGGCGTAGTTAGGGTTTTGTCATAGACTTCATCTTCGAGCGCTCCCCAAAGCAAGACATCGAGAAGAGTCAAATCGGGGGACCTCGCAGCCATTTGACAACAGAATTTCTTCATATCCAACGTCCAGGAAAGTTCTTATTCGGTATTTGCATTGCAACACAGGGCAAGTGAGCTGGACAACCGTCACGTTGCAGCCACATACACTTTAGAATATCCAGCGGTACCTCTTCTAGAAGAACCGGCAGAATGTTCGTCTGAAAGTGTGGATATCAATGTCCATTTAGAACGCCTGAGTTGAAGTTAGGCTCCACAATGTAATTTCCTGCGATACCGCAACAAACGTTTACGTTTCACGGCCGTTGATGTTGTAATTCACGAAGCCAATGCGGATTTTCGGCTGCCCAGTACTGCATGTTCTGCAAATTTACATTAGCGTGGTTAGTAAACATTGCTTCATCGGTAAAGAGCACATGATGGAAAAACATAGGATCGTCTTTCAGATGCTGAAGGGCAAACCGACAGAATTCTGTACGACGTTCTAAATCACGGTCGTCTAGTCCTCGACCTAGTGACAGACGAAAGGGGTGGAAATTCTGTGGAAGCAGGTTGGGAGTAACACTCGTCTGGCTCATTCCATATTCTTGGCATATGTCTCGTACCACTGTGGAGATTCATTAGGGTCGTAGTTGGAACAGCTCCTTCGTGTTCCCTGTCAGTTGCGGTCTTCTTTCTTGTCCTCTTTTCACGTTCAAGCAGCTTGTCCGCAATACCGTCGTAATAATCCCTGCAATTGCCTGGAGCGTCGGACATTGGCGATCCGGAGAGATAGCCCTATACTACTTTACTGTTTTTACGGCATTTTTTCTACAATCACCATATGAAAGTAGTATATCCACTTTCTCCTAATTGGTGTACATGTCTGCACGCAACGAATGATGGAGCAGAAATGAGTGGCCTGTAATGCAGACAAGAAAACAAGCAAATATCTTGATATTCTGGCACGACGTAGCACGAGAGCTCTGCTTGGCGGGGTTTGCACAGTTAATCCCCATTACGGGCACCATGCTCTCAATTTCTGGGGCATTAGTCGAATTTTTTTACGACAGGTTCCAGCGTCAACAAACGCTATAGCATTGTAATTATCTTTTCAAGAGGTATCGGACTCTAACCGAAAAAAAAGTGCTTCTCGACGCTCTAACGTTTACCGAAGAACGCCGTTTTAATATGTGTAACCGTTTACTATATTTCTTAAATTTCCCAGCTTGTCAACGGTGGCGAACGTTAATAAAACCGTCAACCTGCAGGAACGTATTCCTGACTGGAGATGGAGGGGAAAAGGTCCTATGGGCATGTCTTATGTGTCCAGAAGTGGGCAGTGTGCGTGCAACAACAACAGATTACCCCAGAACACAGTATTGAGCTGCATCGTATCCACGTTGAGCTGTAGTAAAGCTAGCTTTAAAAAGCGCAACGCAGCGCGTAGCGTGAAGCAGTCGCCCTCCGTTTTCTGGCGGTGGCGCCTTTGTCGCAATTGGAGGCTTCGGTGTCTCCCTCCAGTGGGAAAGGGGAAAAGTGGGCTGTTCGCGTGGGTTTAAGAAGTGGCTGTATGGGCTCTCGTGGAGAGTGGGCAGTCGGGGCATCAAGAAGCGACTTCTCTGCCGGTGCTAGAGGGACAGCACGCAGATCGCGGCATCAGCGTATGCGAGGCGAGCATCGGCTCCGTGGTATGGGGCGTTAACTGCTCGTCGCGAAGGGAATCTTCCTGAGCGTGGGTCCGCGAGGGGCCTAATCTGCAGTTCGGCCGTATGCTGTCGACGCGCGAGGAGGTTCTGAAAATCTGCGCGCCTTCCTGCGTCCGTTGAAACGGCTGGCAGCGGGCGGCTCGGCCGAGCATTTGGAGGTGCTGCTTTGATTCAGTCCTGGGAGTTGTAACGCACCAGAAGTTGAGTATTGATTGTTAACAGATTTTATGAAGTTTAATTGAATTCAATTTACTTATTCTTGTTAGTTATACCAGCCGTATTTTTTTTTTTTTTGGTGTGGGGGGGGGGGGGGGGGTTCACGCCATTCATTTTCGTCTGCCCACCCGCGGGAGGTTGGTAATTTTAGAAAGGGTGGTCCGCTTGTCCACCATTGAGGACGAAAGGGGAAGGGAGGGGGAGTCAGAGTAAATCTATGGTTCGGATTGCTTCTTTCCCCTCCCAGCTTACCTACTGGTTTATTCGACTGTTAGCCTCTGCCATGTCTGTGAAAGTCTAAGGCACCAATAACTGTACTGTTTAAAATGCAAGGCACTAAGACCTCATCCATTCTCTCGCCTGCCATGACTAGTGTTACTAGACTCACTTGTAAAAGGTACTCTAAGAAAGAAGAAAAATTCCTTTTGTCTCGTGGTAAGAACTAGTCAATTGCATAACGAATTCCTACTCATCTGGAACCTGTAACCTACGTAAATTTGTGTTTATGTATATTTGGCTATAATACGCTAGGCTGTTAATGTACGCCGTAGTGGATTTGTTATATTGTTTCTAGTCAGCAAAAACTGTTGTGTGTTTTTCCAATTCAATACTTTTTAAGGCTTTTACTCAACGTGCTTATGTGTTTTATACAGGTACTTGGTTATTAGTGTGTTTTCTTGCCATGAGAAAGTTCGAAATTTCACTGCGGGTAGAAATTGCTGCCTTGAAAGGAGAATGTTGTAAAAGTTCGCAAGTCCTACCTGGGGAGCGTGTTAGTTTGCCGTAAGTTAACTGGCAGAAATTAGTAAAATTTGTTTTTATATACATTTTGGAAATGTTAATGTTATTAACTGTGGGTGCCTCCCCCCACCCCCCATGTGCATGATTCATGCGTTTTGATTTTTCTATTTTGAGAATTTTTGTAAACAGGATTCTCTTTATATGTTACAGACAAGTTACATCCTGCGCTATTTAATGAATGGAGTGAAATTCACCTGTAATTTAGCTGAACTTGAAATATTATACAGCGTCGCGTTGTACATGTTAAATTGCTTGCCTGTACTTGCCTTTTACTGGCGTGAAATTTTTTATAATAATTTAAAGGTCCTTTCCTATCGTAAATTGTGACTTATTTGTTAAATGATTGTTGTTGTTTTTTTTAAAAATATCGTAAAGTCTTGTACCAAATTTGAATAAAAAGTGTTACTTAAAATTGTGTGTAATTTCATCAGTTATTTCTTGGCACATACTTCCACTTTACATTTTGTGTACTGATTGAGATTAATAACCTTTGGTGAACCGGTAGTAATTTTTCGGTTCACACGTCACAACAGATGATCAGTATAATCAAGTATAATCCGAGTTTGGCGTACAACGTGTTGGCGAGCCACTTGCCTGGAGCTTGTAGTAACATTCGTGTCAAGATACTACAGAACATGGTCTTTCAGATTCGGTGTCCGCGCAGTTTTCCGCTTCCTTGCACGTTCGGTCTGCCTCAAAGGATCCATGGGCTCTCAAACGCCCAAAAAGGACTTGAAATATAGTGTGGTGTAGTTGGTGATTGTGACGGTACTTTTTTTGGTAAAGCCGTGCTGCCTCTCGACCGTTTCTATCTGCATGGCCGTACACAAATACCACCTCGAATTGTTCCTGATATGAATACCGGACCACTCTGTTGCTTATAGTTCACTCTGTCAGTCACACAGCCTGGAACACACAAGGAACACACGGCAGGTGATCAGAGGAACTGTCATTCGTCACCACCTATCTACCATGGGAACGATGCATTCCCTGACACATCTTCATAGGACCTTTTTTCCTCCCGAATGAGATTTTCACTCTGCAGCGGAGTGTGCGCTGATATGAAACTTCCTGGAAGATTAAAACTGTGTGCCGGACCGAGACTCGAACTCGGGACCTTTGCCTTTCGCGGGCAAGTGCTCTACCTGCTGAGCTACCTAAGCTCGACTCACGCCCCGTCATCACAGCTTTACTTCTGCCAGTACTTCGTCTCCTACCTTCCAAACTTTACAGAATCTCTCCTGCGAACCTTGCAGAACTAACACTCCTTTCTTTCAGGAGTGCTAGTTCTGCAATGTTCGCAGGAGAGCTTCTGTAAAGTTTGGATGGTAGGAGACGAGGAACTGGCAGAAGTAAAGCTGTGAGGACGGGGCGTGAGTCGTTCTTGGGTAGCTCAGTTGGTAGAGCACTTGCCCGCGAAAGGCAAAGGTCCCGAGTTCGAGTCTCGGTCCGGCACACAGTTTTAATCTGCCAGGAAGTTTCACTTTTTTTTCTCCGTTTCCCGTCAGTAATCTGTCCCTGTATTTCGTCGTTTTATTTATGTTCAGCCCGTACGTTTGAAGTCCCGCAAGCACACAGCGTGCCCTTAGTGAAGTAATGTTTAATGCACCCTCCAGTGACACAGGTGGCTCTTGAACTCACGAAATCGCCTTCAGTAGATGGTGTAACTCTCCTGACACCGACACCAAGCAGGTTGCCAGCTATAACTTGAACCCCGACCTCTCATCGTAGGGCCATCAACCTCACTGATTACCAAGGGTAGGTCACTTGAAGAACTCCATGAATTTCGAGTGTTATCAGGTGAGATGAGTAGTAAAACAATTGTCATTATCGTAAGTAAGTCAAATTTTGCATGATTGTGTCATAACTCCTTCACTACGATTCATAAGGTGGAGGAAGAATACGATTCACTTGTAGCTATGCCAGTACTAGGCGGTTTCCATTTCAAACCTCACTTGCAGAAGTGATTATCTACTTGTGCATCCGTTACACTTGTCATTGCGTTGGATCACACATCATATGTTTTGTAGACTGTTATCGCATTATAACATTTCTACAGTTTCCGTATCAAGTATTTTCTCTATTAAAAAATATCAGATGTTTACCTTGATAAAGACCGGAAACAAAGATTGTGCTGTAAGCTGGCAACTCAGTCTATTTTCCAAATTCCCACGACCTCTTGACAGGATCATGGTATATAAGAAGGGACGCTAATTTATATTCTGATACGAAGGAAACAAATTTTCCAGTGTGGTTGGAAACGTCAAAATATGTTGTTCAAAATTCGTATCAAATTTATTCAAGCCGAGAGCAGTTAGTCTACGACAAATTTATAACACACGAAACACGTGACCAGTCGATAATGTTTTATGGCGAATCGAATACTCCCTTTTCGTCAGTTCATGCACGAAGAAATTCACCGGTTCCTGACACAAGGTGGAGCAGGTAGCTGTGTACAAGCAACGCATAAACGTCAGATGGTGTCTGACGCAGTGTATGCAAACAACATCACACGTTCAGTGGAAGGATATTATATGCAGAGGGAGCTAGACATACCATGCGATGACGAGGACGAAATAGTGATGAAAAGGGAGAGAAAGGAAACCAAATTTCATAGAAGAGGTTGCACCACTATGTGGAGCTCCTTTGTCGACTCACTAACTTTAATTTACGCGGCGTTGGTGTGCCCTGAGCTACTTGCTTGACTGTGTTGTATTTCATCACACGCAGACAACCATGAAATACGAAAGGAAACCTTGACCTCTACATATGACCTTCGCTACTTACATGCTTGCTTACATCATATTCGTTTTACATCGAATGTACAAAACACCACGAAGTAAGAAAAGGACCTACACCGAAGTGGCAAGAGTCATCGGACAGTGACGTGCAAGTACACGTACGGTGGTTATCGCATAAAAGGGCAGTTCATTCGCAGCGCTGTCGTGTGTACTCAGCTGACTGGTGTGAAAATATTTCCGACGTGATTGTGACCGTACGACGGGAATTAACAGCCTTTGAACGCTGAATGGTAGTTAGATATGGGCGCATGGGACGTTCTATTTCGGAAATTGTTAGGTAATTCAATATTCCGAGATCCACAGAGTCAACAGCATGATGAGAATACCGAATTTCAAACATGACCTCTCACCACGGACAACGCCATAGCCGACGATAGAGAGTAGCGGCGTTTACGGAGAATTGTCAGTGTTAACATTCAAGCAACATTATGTGAAATAACCACAGAAACCAATGTGGGACTTGAAACGAACGCACCTATTAGGACAGTGTGACGGAGTGTGGCGTTAATAGGCTAAAGCAGCAGACAACCGGCGCAAGTGCCTTTGTGCGATGCTGCCTGCAGCCCCTCTCCTGGGCTCGTGACCATATCGGTTGGACCTTAGACGACTTGAAACCGTGTGCCCATCAGGCGACTCCAGATTTCAGTTGGTAAGAGCTGACGGTGGGGTTCGAATGTGGTGCAGACACAGCGAAGTCGTGGGCCCAATTTACCAACGAGGCACTGTGAAAGCTGGCTCCATAATGGCGTGGGCTGTGTTTACATAGAATGGAATGGGTCCTCTGGTCCAACTGAATCGATCATTGGTAATGATTGTGTTCGCCTACTTGGAGACCATTTGCAACCATTCACGGACTTCTTGTTCACAAACAACAATGTCATGTCACCGGGCCACAGTTGTTCATGACTGATTTGAAGAACGTTCTGGACAATTCGAGTGAATGATTTCCCACCCAGTTCACCTGAGATGAATCCCGTTGTTGGGAAGCAGCCTACTCACGCCATATAGAATTAATATACTTTCCATTGTGTGCAGGCCTAATTCGCGAATGTTGCCGAATACCTTAAAAGTAAAGTAAATAATCTAAAAATTTAATAGCAAGTCAGGCGTGATGCTAAAATGATACTGTGTCAAGTTTCAGTTTAATAACTTTAAACAGTTATTCGAAATTAGGACGTTTTATGAAAAAATCATAGGTGCAAAAGGAAGGAGCTAGATTATTCAAAATTTATGTTCGGATTCCTTTTTCATTGTAATTTAATGGAAACAACATGCTGGATCTCGCAAAGTAGTAGTTTGGTTGAAATACGCGATTTTCTGTTTTTGTGTCCTAAAAGTACGGAAGCAAGGTAGATTGAGTAAGTGATTAGATAAAGCTAGGATGTTTACATCAAGGTAGAATGGAGATAAGCTATAGTAACGAAGATGTGAGAAGTTTCCAAAAGGTAGCTATAAAACTAAAGCTGTAGCGTCTCTCCAAAGGGCAAGTTCAAAGCTCAACTATTGCGTGCATTGCAACTAAAATAATTCTCTCGCCAAAAGTATTTTACCTAGCCTCATCAGAATTTTATTATAGATACTTACCTGTATGCTCACTGCACAATTAAATTGAGAGCTTTATCGGCCTTCAGCAAATGAAGCAATTAATTATTTAGCAACTTGAAGTGGAGCTCAACTAGCCCCAGCAGCTTGTCAGTAAGGCAAATTTTGTCGGCTGTGCTTTCGGCGGTCCTCACCATGGCTATATAAATAAGAGGGCTGCGAGCTAGAGTCAGGCCCCAATTCTCTTCTAGATTTGTATCAGCGCGCACTCTGTGTCGGAAGCCGCGTCGCGTCTGTGCAGTTGCAAGGAACAGCCTTGGATGCCGTATTACGTAACTCGGGGTGCACATAACAATGAGTTCACATTGTGGTAAAGTGTTAATTGTGGAATGATCTCAGTGATTTATTCTCAGTTTGCATATGTCGTATTTTCACGTGTCGCCACAAGACACACCTTCGACCATTACCAGTGTGGCGTTTGATGAGTATTAACATCAAATTTTGGTGAGCATTCACTTTGAACATTTACATCGATAATGATTGTCGAACAATTTCGTTATCTAGGGATAATAGCATCCTCACAATATACTCTGAACAGCTCTGATAGTACAAGAGCTGATAGTAGCATTGCTTGGGTAAACTTTTGTCTGGAACTTTATGCTTTATCGTTTTCAGAATATAGTGAAAATTGTTATAGTAAACTGCATTTTGTATGAATCCCAGACATCATCCTAAATCCTCAGCGTAATGAATTTTAATGATCAATAACTTTATTTCTCAATTAGAGTGAGCACAGTGAACTTTAGTTACAGGGATCATGTTTTTGCTAATCACTTTATGGTTGCCAACATTGTAATTAGAGAGCCTGTGTTGAGAACAGCAACAGTAGAAAATTTCCACCTGCCGCCCCACATATGGTGCTAATCGCCAGGAAAAATACTGTTAAACTGAGTGAAAGTGATTTTAATTATCCGGAAACCTGAGGCCTGGCCACAGTGTCCCCCTCACCACCACCGAGCCTGAGGGGCATAGGGAAGTGGGAGACACAGGAATCAACAGAAGTGGAAGGCGGTGTTGTTGTTCATTTATCTGCATTGTGTTTTTGTAATATTCACTATCATCTTGAGATTAGGGGTAGGTGCCCTCTGGGCTAAGCATCCCCCGCAACGTAGTGGTGGTCTAACATAGACCCCTCGAAGATAGTTAGCAAATAATGTTCGGTAACGTGGCGTGTATTCGAGCTGCATGGGCTGTTCGTAAATAGGTCCAGAAGTCGAGGCTGGATTTAGGTCTGTCATGAAAGTGGTAAGTGACCACCGACCCTTTGACCCACTTATTAGCACGACATTTGGCGGGTATAGAAACATCCAAGGTTCAATTGTGTCCGATGGCACTCGGAGATAGCAGGCAATGATTTGCTGCACGAAGCGCCATACATCTTTTGAAAAGGCACATGTAAGATGATGGTCATCAGTGTCCAGTTGCTGGAAAAGGAACCAAAGAGGGGAATCTGACAAGCCAATGTTGTGCAGTCGCTGTTTCATGGCAAATTTCCTGTTGAATATGTGATACCACAGTGCCTGGACGTTCGTAGGGAGGAAGGGCTCGGCGGGGTCAGGGATTTTCTCTGCCTCGTGATGGCTGGGTGTTGTGTGCTGTCCTTAGGTTAGTTAGGTTTAAGTAGTTCTAAGTTCTAGGGGACTTATGACCACAGCAGTTGAGTCCCATAGTGCTCAGAGCCATTTGAACCATTTTTTGGAGGAAGGGCTGCTGGACAGTAGTCGACACTATGGCCCACTGGATGGAGGGATGTTTGGTCTCAATCACATTCCGGGGAACACAGCGCAGTAGCAGGCTTTAAAAATCCTTAGTCCTAGGAGACTGGTATGTATATAAGTGTAGTCGACGAAAAAGGTCGAAATATGAGACAAATGAGGCACAATATGGCCGACAGACACGGGCGGTGAGGTGGAAGAGGCAGGAGGACTTCAAGCAAGGTGCGTGTTAGAGATATGCCCTGGCCAGTCCATTGTTTTCTCATGGTACTCATGTACAAGGCTGCAGCTCGCATACGGACATTGACGAGCACGAGGCCATCAGCCCATGGGGGCAGGGTAAGTGTCTCATAATAGACTTTAAACATGGAACCAGCCATGAGATAATAGCCAAAAGCCGCCTGAAGGTAGCGCCCAATTGCAGTTGGCAGAGGGAGAACTTGCGCTATGTGGACCAGTTTTGATGTCACATAAAGATTAAGAAATTCAACGCGTTGAAGTATGTCCTGGCGGCGCAAGAGTTTCTGGCGGACGTCGTTGCGGATGACGTGTAACAGGCGACGGAAATTCGTTGCCGTTGTGTGTGAGACAGTGGGGGTAAAGGTAATGCCCAGGTACCGGAAAGTCCACACAAGTGGCAGGGGTGCCACTTCACCTTCCTGGAGGCCTTGTCCAATGTGCTTTGCAGAAGATTTGGTGACATTCATGGCACTGTCAGCTGCCACCCCATAACGGGTAATCAATTCGAGGACTGCTCGAATGTCAGAGCCAGAGAGAATGAGGAGGAGGAGGTCATCAGCATATGCCTGACGGCCAAACGTATGTTGTCCTAGGGTGGGGCCAGAGAACTTGGTTGTCAAGCCCCCAATGAGGGGTTCAAGAGCAATGGCATGCAGGAGGGTAGAGAGGGGGCACCCTTGCCGTATGGAACGGCAGATGGGTACAGGCTCTACTAAACGTCTATTGACTTGGACACATGAACTGTCACTGTTATAAAGACACTGGAGGACGTTGAGGAACTTAGGGGAATGCCCATTCGGGCCGCCACCGAAAACAGGAAACGATGGCGCACTTAATCGAAGGCGCTGTCGAAGTCTATAGCGACGATCGCTGCATGGAGTCTGCAGGCCGCCGCCATCGCAATTAAGTCGCTGCATTCGCCTGTGGCAGTCTGCATGTTGACCTGTCCTCCAGGCGTCGTTTGCTCTGGGGAGAGGATATGAGGAAATATTGTTCGGAGCCGCAGTGCCAGTAAGGGAGCGAAAATCTTGTAATTGGCATTGAGTAGGGTGAGCGATCTGTAACTCATGACCATTGAACCATGGGCTGGTTTGCGGACCGGAATGGTGATGCCCTCAGCAAAGGAGGGTGGGATTGCTTGGTCAGATGTCATCAGTTCTTGATACATAGTCGTCCACCGCGTTGCCATGTGGTCCCAGAAGGTACGGTAAAACTCAGTCGGTAAGCCGTCAATGCCAGGCAATCTATTGACTGCATCCTTGTCGATTACATTGTCGACTTCGTCTCGCGTGACCGCCACTGTCAAAGCATCCGCCTCCGTGTAACGGAGGGTGCGCGTGACGTAATGCAAAATGGAGTCGTCCGCTGGAGTTTCAGCATCTTCTTCACTGTATGTACGATGGTAGTGTTCGACGAATGCGTGGATTCTTTGTTGTTTTTTCGTTTGACGCTTATTTCGTGAGATATTTGGTCCGGTCACGATCAATGGAACACCCTGTATATTCCCAAAACATTATTTACATTTTCATTTCTTTATCGATCTTCCGTGGTAAATCCTTCTGCTCTTCTCACAAACATTATTTCTTCACGCCTTGTTGTTGGCGATGCTTCACTTTGATAAGTAAGTGTTGGTTGGTTGTTTGATTTTGGGGAGGGGACCAAACAGCGAGGTCATCGGTCCCATCGGATTAGGGAAGGAAGCCGGCCGTGCCCTTTCAAAGGAACCATCCCGACATTTGCCTGAAGTGATCTAGGGAAATCACGGAAAACCTGAATCAGGATGGCCGGAGGCGCTATTGAACCATCGCCCTCCCGAATGCGAGTCCAGTGTGCTAACCACTGCGCCACCTCGCTCGGTGAGTGTTGGTACTGCTAGTGTTTTACAAAACTTGAGCTTCGTTTCTTCCCTGGGTTTATTCTGAAAACGTTTAACTATGGTTTCACATATAGAAGTGAATTTATTAAATTCTTGGTCCACATCAGAGATATATCCGTAAGTAATGACGTACCCTAGATATTGAAAATGTTTTACTTGCTGCAAGATTTCATTCTTCAAGACTATTTTAGATCTTACTGGTAGTATGATATGAAAGATCATCACTATCGTTTTATCTTCCGACAATATTAGGCTGTAATCTGAGTCTGTCTGCTGCAACTTACGAAAGTAACTATTAATACTTTGTTAGTTATTTTCTGTGCTATTCAGACATCGTCATTTTTCATAACGTACGACGGTAGTGTAAGGGAAGCTGAGACAAACAGTAGGATACAGGAGACTTGTGTTCCATCATGTCGGGAAACTACTTCAAATTGGGCTACAAAGATTACCTAGGCTACAGCGCATGCGCGTCGCGTTAAGTTTTCAGTATCCTTGCGCTGTCTTTGGGCAAGCTGTAAGTCCTAGACAAACATGAATCGGTCCTTTTTTTTTAGGAAACTGAATGTAATTTTGCAGTTCGATATGTTTTCGCTGGAGGGTGCGCGTTTCGAGTGATTCAAGTAATCATAGAAAAGTGTTATTACATGTGTTCTATCTCGGAAACCATTCGGAACACTGCATCTGCTCATATGGAGTTTTTTATTCAATCACTAACGCTATCATCCCTCAATGAATGTACCTTTCCTCCTTACTCACCCTGTATAAATATATGCTTCCTCAAAATCCATAGGCCTGCCGAAGTGGCCGTGCGGTTCTAGGCGCTGCAGTCTGGAACCGCGAGACCGCTACGGTCGCACGTTCGAATCCTGCCTCGGGCATAGATGTGTGTGATGTCCTTAGGTTAGTTAGGTTTAACTAGTTCTAAGTTCTAGGGGACTAATGACCTCAGAAGTTGAGTCCCATAGAGCTCAGAGCCATTTTTTTCAAAATCCACAAGAGAAAACTGAGTTTCCCTATTGAACGCTCATCTCTTTCTTTATAATGTATTGTAGCGTAAAACATTGCCTGTAGCTGATCGTCATTTTCTAAATCCTGATTGTGTCCTCTGCTACTTGCTTTTCCATGATATTTTTGTCACTCATTCAGGATTTTAGCACTTAGTTTGTAAGCTGAATCCAGGAGGGTTATTTCACGACATTTGTTAGTTTTATTTTTATTCCAATTTTAAAGACAAGCATTGCTTTGTCACTCGGCCAAGTTTTTGGTACCTCCTTATTTCTCCAACACTGATCAAACATGTGAAGATATCATAGACGTAGAAATAGTTCCCATATTTCCACATTAATACCATTTACACCAGCGCTTTTCCTATTTTTTGTAGCTTCTAGATTTCCTGTCACGTCTGTCATATGGATATCGTCCACGTCTTTTGTGTCTTTCAACTATAGTATCATCATATCACATTTTTTTTTTTTAGTAATGACCTATCCCTTCATTCTCTCCTACATTATTAACACGTATAGGGTCATTTTCTCGTCTGTGAGTGATTTCATCAAGTTACAAGTGATAGTTTGTCTACTATGTAAATCATGCTTCATGTTGCTATAAAAGCGTTCCCTTGATTCTGCGTGTGCTTTCCGAGTAATGTATTTCGCATTATTTCTTTTCTCTTTAAATTCATTAGACTTGTGCTTTTCATTAGTGGAATTTATAAAAGTAGGCTTCCGCGGCCACTGTCACGTTCAATAGAATTTTTCTGAGTTTGTGACCGCATTGTCAATACATATATAACTACCACCGTTTCGGTCCCTGTTGCAAGGTACCTTCTTATGGGTGTCTTTATTTACTGCTGAATGAGAAAACTTTGTATGTTATATACCTGCAGACACGGCTGTTATCTAATTCTGATATGCTGTTTAGGATGAAGGGGAGGGATGTTAGAAGTCTTTATCGGTGATTTTAGTATTTCTTTTCATTGGTAGGAACACGACGTTTTGATTCGTGTTTGCATTACTGCTTGTGATTGGTGGAAATCGGCGAATGGAAAACCAGGCGGCAGCTGTGACGTGGCGTTGTTTTCCTGATTCCTAGCGCCAGCCGAGGCACGCCAGTACTCTATGTACCTGCGGCAGCCGCGGTCTACCGCGCGCCTGTTTGTGTCGCTTCACGTGAGCCATCGTCCCGTAGCGCTGCTGTTGCTAGCAGCCAAGACGTCGGAAGCCGGTACCTGTCTTCTCTGTTCATGTTGGCCGGTCGCTTGGCTATTTCTATTGCCTCTTTAATCTTCCTCCTAAAAATAAGAGGCTGTTTTGCCAATACGCGTGATTCACCAAATTCAATCTGTTTGCCGCACTCATTCTTGTGTTCTGCTACCGCTGACGTGGTGGGGTGTATTATTCGGATATATCTTTCGTGTTCAGATATTCGTGTGCTGATGGATCGCCCCGTCTCACCTACATACACTAATCTACATTCGCACCTGATTTCGTAAAGTCCAGCAGCATGTTGTTTGTCAATTGTATCTTTCGTTGTGTGAAAAACATCCTTTATTATGTTGCTGCCTCGGAAAATCGGCTTGATGCCTGTTCGCAGAGAATTTTGCCGACCCGTTCAGTGGCACCTTGAACTTATGGCAATAGAGCAATGTTTTGTGCCTCCTTTTGCTGTCCTCTATTGCCTTGATTCTTTGTCGCCGTAGTTTTATTTATTACTTTCATTCGATAACCATTGGCACAAAAATGTACTTGAGGTTTTGTAGTTCACCCTTCAGACGTTCCTCATCGCTGTTCCTGTGCGCTCTCTTGGTTATAGTGTGCAGGGCGGATTTCTTCCACGTAGGGTAATGCGCCGGCCCCGGTGGTCTCGCGGTTAAGGCGCTCAGTCCGGAACCGCGCGACTGCTACAGTCACAGGTTCGAATCCTGCCTCGGGCATGGATGTGTGTGATGTCCTTAGGTTAGTTAGGTTTAAGTAGTTCTAAGTTCTAGGGGACTGATGACCACAGAAGTTAAGTCCCATAGTGCTCAGAGCCATTTGAACCATTTTAGGGTAATGCTGGGAGGAAGCATGCAGTACTGGTTGGTTTCATGTACACTCTATGGCCCAGTTTACCATCAGGCTTCCTGTAAATTTCCACGTCGAGGAAAGGCAGGACCCCATTATTTTTATCTCCATAGTGAATTGGATTCTGCTTTGCTACTTGTTGAGTTGCTGGTGGAAATTTCGTAGCTCTTCCTCTCCATGTGGCCAGATAACGAAAGTACCGTCAACATATCGGAGTCAACGTTCTGGTCCGGAACGGTGTGGACTGGAGCAACTGTTTCTTCAAATGCTTCCATGAAGATATCTGCTGCAATAGGCGAGAGAGGGTCCATAGCTACACCATCTGTCTGTTCATAAAATTCCCCTTTCCACCTGAAATAGGTGGTTGTTAAGCAAAAACACACTGAGGAAGGTACCTTGCAACAGGGACCGAAACGTCGATAGTTTTATGTATATTGACAATGCGGTGACAAACCTAGAAAATACGGTCGCAGGTTTGAAAAATGTTCAAATGTGTGTGAAATCTTATGGGACTTAACTGCTAAGGTCACCAGTCCGTAAGCTTACACACTAGTTAATCTAAATTATCCTAAGGACAAACGCACACACCCATGCCCGAGGGAGGACTCGAATCTCCGCCGGGACCAGACGCACAGTCCATGACTGCAGCACTCTAGACCGCTCAGCTAATCCCGCGCTGCCGCAGGATCGAATCCATCCTCAGGCATGAATGTGTGTGACATCCTAAGGTTAGTTAGGTTTAAGTAGTTCTAAGTCTAGGGGACTGATGACCTCAGATGTTAAGTCCCATAGTGCTTAGAGCCATTTGAACCATTTGAAAAAGCAATGGTCGGAAATTAGAGCAGCTATGCTCACGTCAAAAATAGAATAAAAGTTTCCAGCCTTTGCCACTTGCACCTTGCTAGGAACAACACCAGACTGATCGGCCCAATGTCTTACACTGCTGCCACGAAAACTATACAAGCTGTGTCATGTGCCCATCTGAAACATTATAACAGAAATAATTGGAAAAACGACACTTAAATTTAAAAAAGTAAAATGTATTTTTGAAAACTCTTCCAGGGGATATAATCACTAATGAGTAGGTTGATCTAATTTGGCTTAAATGAAAAATCTTTGGTTCACTTTTCCTCGCCGAATAGCTGCCAAAAAAATGGTTCAAATGGCTCTGAGCACTATGGGACTCAACTGCTGTGGTCATAAGTCCCCTAGAACTTAGAACTACTTAAACCTAACTAACCTAAGGACAGCACACAACACCCAGCCATCACGAGGCAGAGAAAATCCCTGACCCCGCCGGGAATCGAACCCGGGAACCCGGGCGTGGTAAGCGAGAACGCTACCGCACGACCACGAGATGCGGGCAATAGCTGCCACTGTCAAGGCTGTTAGCCTGATGTCTCCGCCGGGTGAGTGGTTTCTTGTACGTTGTAAATATGTAAGGTGTCAGGCAAATCCAACACCTTCCATGAAAACCCTGACATGATAAGCAAATCCAGTAGTATGTCACATAGCTCCGAATAAATCGTGACATTAAATTAACCAAAGTAATACGAGTAACAAGTGAGCAAATGGAATACCACAGACTAACACAAGAATGCCTAAATGCATGTCATACCTTCCCACCGTGAAACAGACGCAGTTCCGAGCGGAGAAACGAGAACAGAAGCCGAGAGCAGAACCGTTTTAAGCTGGAAGGCCCTACGATAAGGGACGGACACCCACGTGCCAGCTAACCGCTAGGACCACCCCCGAGCCCACGTTAAAAGCTAGAGCCCTCCAGAAGAACAGTATAGATCTTACAATAACACAAAAAGGGTTACCCCAGCCGCAAGTTTTAGCGTGAGACTTTTTCGCGTCTCTGTTACGTCAGGACCATCCCCAGCCCATGTTAAAAGATAGAACCCACCAGAAGAACAGTATAGATCTTACGAAAACACTAAAAGGACCACACTAGCTGCAAGTTTTAGCGTGAGACTTTTTCGCGTCTCTGTTACGTTGCAAACTTTAAAAACATTGCCCCACCACGAAAAGTATAATGTTTCTCATTGGATGGACAGAATTTTGGTAGGCGGAGCTTAAGGTCAACATTGAGACCCTGATTGGTGAGATGAAAACACAGCCAGATAGTTTTTTTAAACCAACTTCGGTAAATTGTAGTAAGGAGAAGTTAGGGGAGAGTTGCTTCCGAGACGGCGAGGTGAGCGGAGCTGTGCTGTCCGCCGCCCCCTGACGAACACCGACAATGCAATGAACGCACGCGATGCCGCATAACAGTGAATAGAACTTCACTCAGAACTGCAGAAGTCTCATGTGTTACACCCCCTTTTTGCATAATACTAGTGTCGATCGTCAATTAAAGCTCATGGTGTTCACATTTGCCACTTGAAGTAAAAATCTGAAATGCGATGATTTTTTTGTTATATAGTTATTGAGAAGCCACATCAGCCACTGTAATTTACGACAAGTTAGATAAGTAATTAAAGATAATTGAGGGTCAATGTAGACCATTTTGTGAAACTTAATTTAAACCTATATTGTAGATGTGATATGGCATAGGTCATCCTTCGATCCATTGTAGAACTTGGAAACCCATTCAGGGAATATTCGTTCACATTTTTGTTGAACGCAGTTGGTTTTTACCATCCTGTATTAAAACATTTCCTTTTATCAAAAAATGGTTCAAATGGCTCTGAGCAGTATGGGACTCAACTGCTGTGGTCATTAGTCCCCTAGAACTTAGAACTACGTAAACCTAACTAACCTAAGGACATCACACACATCCATGCCCGAGGCAGGATTCGAACCTGCGACCGTAGCAGTCGCACGGTTCCGGACTGCGCACCTAGAACCGCGAGACCACCGCGGCCGGCACCTTTTATCAATAGTGCAATTTATAAACAATGTTTTGTGAGTAGAATAAAATTTCCAATGTTAAACTTAACTGCTTTTTCGACGTTATTTTACCAGCTAACTAAAAATAGGAAAGCCTTGAACCCCTTCCACTAAATTTGGTTAGTATTAAGATTCTTTTACAGGGAGTGCAGTGGAGCTGACGCTGAAATCATGAAGTATTTGGTTATATCATCGCTAGTCTCACTGAACTCTTCTGAACTCTACATGTCATGTGTGGTATGGCGTCTCCTTACCAGCAACAGGTCCCAGGTTCAAACTAGTCAATTCCCTAAAAAACATGCTCAGAGCGTCGTTGCGCGAAAGTGGTAGGGAGACACGACTTAGAACAAACAGACACCACGCAGAATGTTAGAAATACCTGAGCTAGAGTTCCTCCGGCGACCAGGATGACAGCTGCAGCGCCCACCCGTACTTAGCGCGCGCCCCGCTGCCTCCGCCGCCGGTGGCGAGACGCGGCGACGCCCACGCAGCAGGCGGGCGCCCGCGGGAGCGGCCTTGGCGGCGCGCACAGGCAGCGGCGGCGGCGGCGGCGCGGCGCGGCGCGGCGCGAGCCTGGCGCGCCGGGCGGCCGCACGGGGCGCGCCTGTGTGGGAGCGCGGCTGCGTGGCTGCGGCCGCCGCTGGCCGCGCCGCTGCCGCCGGAACGCCAGCAGCAGCACGTGTCCTGTGCAGTTAATGGAAGCCACCAGTGAAGGTGCGTGTGCGAGAGAGAGGGAGAGAGAGAGAGAGAGAGAAAGAGAAAGAGTGCATGTGTATGAGCATGGAAACATGATGCAAGGAAAGGGAAGGGGGGAGGGGAGAATACCCTGTAGTCTAACAGTATCTATTCGTACCCTTCCTTATGAGCAGGACTAGCCCCAAAATTGTCTGTTTACACCGCCTGACGGAAAAAAAGAAGCACTCGGAAGATATGAAGGTAACTTTGTACAAATACACACCGTCGGTGGGGTTTCAATTATCTGTAATAGGTATAATGTCTACCATAGTGCATTAGTTTCGTTCGTGTTTGGTGCTGTAGCCAGACGTCGTAGGGTGTACAGGGCGAATCACCTAAGCCTTGCACCGCAGATATTGCGGAAATGGGAAGTGCTATTGTTGAAACTTCCTGGCGAGACTCGAACTCGGGAACTCTGCCTTTCGCGGGCAAGTGCTCTACCAACTGAGCTACCCAAGCACGACTCACGCCCCGTTCTCACAACTTCACTTCCGCCAGTACCTCGTATCCTACTTTCCAAACTTCACAGAAGCTCTCTGCAGCACACTCCACTGCAGAGTGAAAATCTCTTTCTGGAAACATCCCCCAGGCTGTGGCATAGCCATGTACCCGCAATATCCTTCCTTTCAGGAGTGCTAGTTCTGCAAGGTTCGCAGGAGAGCTTACGTAAAGTTTGGAAGGTAGGAGACGAGGTACTGGTGGAAGTCAAGCTGTGAGGACGGCCCGTGAGTCGTGCTTGGGTAGCTCAGTTGGTAGAGTACTTCCCCGTGAAAGGCAAAGGTCCAGAGTTCGAGTCTCGGTCCGACACACAGTTTTAATCTGCCTGGAGGTTTCATATCAGCGCACACTCCGGTGCAGAGTGAAAATTCATTCTCGAAGTGCTATTGTTGTTCGGTTTTCACATAATGGATTCTTAGTCAGGCGCTCGTATTGTTAGACACTAAATAGAATGTAACAATACTTAGGAAATTTATTTTTGTGCAAAAATACTTTTTTCAAACTGACAAATACCTGTTGACACTGACAAACTAACATTACACTACATTAGAATATCAGTGGTTTTTGTTGCAGGTTTGTAGTATGCGTCGCTTACGAGGTATCGTATTTTGAAAAGTTCCCTCACCGACACTTTTAATTGTAAAATGTAGATTCACACACTCTGTAGCGCAGTTGTCATTTGTCATTGTCTGAACAGCCAACCACGCTGGTCGCTGTGGCCGAGCGGTTCTAGGCGCTTCAGTCTGGAGCCGCGCGACCGCTACTGTCGCAGGTTCGAATCCTGCCTCGGGCATGGATGTGTGTGATGTCCTTAGGTTAGCTAGGTTTAAGTAGTTCTAAGTTCTATGGGACTGATGACCTCAGATGTTAAGTCCCATAGTGGTCAGAGCCATTTGAACCATTTTTGAACAGCCAACGACCTTTCGTGGCAACCTAATTAGTGTCCAGCTGCCGCCTATGACGGACCAGCGGAGAAGCAGGTTACGTAATTCGCTTTCTCTGTATTTTTTCGTAATTCAGTTCTTAAATCCTTGCGTGTTTTTGTATTCAAGATGTGTAACTTCGCGTTTTAGTAATTGTAGACTCATGCTTTCTTGGTCAGCCTAAATGTCTTACCTGTCGGCCCGCTGTATGCGGTTCCTCAGTGTCCTAGCTGTCCTCAGTGTTACTTATTGGGGAGCAGATCGAACCACCCTCCTCCGTTTGTACCGGTCCCTTGACCATTCGAAACTCGACTATAGGTGAAGATAGTAACTGTTCCGACAGAACAGATACCAATGATGACCACGCAGCTTCTCTAGAAAGAAATGGTAATTAATCGAAACCCTCAGCTGCCCACAAGCGTTGTTGATATACTTCAATGGGGACAGCTGAAAATGTGTGCCCCGACTGGAACTCCAACCCGGCATCTCCTACTTACATGTCAGACGCTCTATCCATCTGAGCAATCGAGGGCATAGAGGATAGCACGACTGCAGGGACTTATTCCTGCACGTGTCCCGTGAGACCCACATTCCCAACTGTCCACAACCTACATTCTTTCTAGAGAAGCTGCATCGTCATCATTGGTATCTGTTCTTTCAGAACAATCCTCACATAGTTAAAGGCTACCTGGCCATTGACCTTATTCTGTGCGAATGCGCACACTCTTACGGGGATCGTCACATGAGATGGCGCGAGTAATGCGTGAATGGGCAAATAGCCTGTAGAAACATTAAGAATGTAGGTTGTGGACAGTTGCGAACGTGGGTCTCGCGGAAATCATGCAAGGGATAAGTCCCTGCAGTCGCGCTATCCTCTGTGCCCTCGATCGCTCGGATGGATAGAGCATCTGTCCTGTAAGCAGGAGATCCCGGGTTCGAGTCGGTCGGGACACATATTTTCAGCTGGTCCCATTGAGGTATATCAACAACACCTGTTGGCAGCTGAGAGTTTCGAGTAATTATCATTTCTTTCGTCTATGGGTGTTTCGTTAATGTATCTGCACATCCGTCTCTCTTACGCCGTCTCAGTACTATCCAGCATCGCCACATCTGTTTGGCCACAGACGCCTTTTACACTAGCCCGGTTGAAAGGCTGTATGCAGAAACTGGCGAACTACTGATGTCCTACCGCCGTGACTTTCCCCTCAGGAGGTATGCCTGCCATTTGTCAGCAACGCGTGGCCATCCATCGCCTCCTTCTTCGATGACTCCTTTGATCTGTTACTTCCTGGAGTTCGCTTACGGCTCTTGCTCCGGCAACTTAATTTCAGGCTACCTGCCACTTCGATGGTGGGGATGACATCTTCTCCATCTTGGCTTCGTGCCGCGGCCCGTGTTCACTTTGGTCTTCATTCGTTTCCTAAGGAAATTATTCACACGGAACATCGCAGTAGTACCTGTGTGTACACTGCTAATTCTCGGACTGACCAAGTGTCAGGTGTGCCTTCCTGAACACTGCTCAGATCTCTTCGCCCTGTATGAGGCCACGGAGTACATCCAGTGGCACAGGTTTTTCAATTGCGACATTTGCTCCGACTCTCTCAGTGACCATCAGAGCCTCTGTGTGCAGTACAAGGTCACTTGCGTCATTTGCTCCGACTCTCTCAGTGACCATCAGAGCCTCTGTGTGCTGTACAACGTCACTTGCCCACTCTTCATTGAGCCACTGTTATGTTTATGTGGGTTCCTGGTCACGTCAGTCTGACAGGAAAAGAGGCCGCTGACGCTGTTGCCAAGGCTGCGATCCTCGTACATCAGCCAGCTAGTTCTTACATTCCCTCAGATGATCTATGTCTTTCCGTCTGTCAGCAGGTGGTGTTACTTTGGCATCACCACTGGTCCTTCCTTCACGGGAACAAGCTCCGGGTTATCAAGCCTCTTCCAGCGGCTTGGACGACCTGCTCTCAGCCCTCTCGCCGTGAGATCATTTTAACTAGGTTGCGTATCGGGCATTGTCTTTTTAGCCATCGCCATTTGTTAAGTGGTGCTTATTGTTCTCATCCTTTGACGGTTCGCCATTTTCTGACGGAATGCCCTTTTTTTATCCACTTACGTTCTCATTTGTGTTTGCTCTCTTAGTTATCTGCCGTTTTACCGAACGACGCGCGGGCTGTCAACCGCGTTTTACTTTTTATTAATCGTAGCAATGGCGAAGGACATTTAATATTTAGTTCAGGACCTCCGTTTCTCTTCAGTGTATTTTATAGACCTTTCTCCACGTTACTGTTTTTAGCTGCCTTCTTTTCCAGCGATCGGGGTTAACGTATAGTCGTTTTTAACTCTTCTCTTTGTCTTCGTGTTCTGAAGTTCTGGCATGGGCGGGTATGACCCTATTTGTGTATCCGCCCAAAAACTATACAAAACAAAACAAACGCTT
Organism: Schistocerca nitens; assembly: GCF_023898315.1. Classification (NCBI taxonomy): domain Eukaryota; kingdom Metazoa; phylum Arthropoda; class Insecta; order Orthoptera; family Acrididae; genus Schistocerca; species Schistocerca nitens. Next base: position 851,008,377 of record NC_064615.1, on the reverse strand, counting down.
TATGTAGCACAGTTATTATTTCTGCCCTCCCCGCACGATGACAGGACAGTAGCAATGCGTTTGCATCTCTCGAGGCAGTGATTCATTGCCGAGGCTGGTCGTCTGGCCTCGCCCATTCACCCTGTGAATGGACAACAGGTCCCAAGGAGGCAGACAGAGGGACAGATTTGCTAGTTTTCTGGAGCTCCAATGTTAGGCTCGTCATGGAGCTCATGGAGAAACAGTGTGCAGATCCAGTTACAAATCCAGTGTGCATTTAGTGTATCTGTCAAGGGCCTAATCCGAGCTGCGCGACTATCGGGAGTGCAGAGTGCAGGTTTTGACTTACGTACACTAATGATGTCTTTTGCTTGGGTTCTGAGGCCACCCTCAGCTCATTTGGGCACTGGTGGGATGTGGGGAAGACTGCTGGCCTCGAGTGCGGTGTAGCAACGGAGCTCATTTTGCAGCATCGCTACCAGAACTGATTGGGGTCCTTTGGTTTGGAGCCGAATAGATGGATTTTATCAAAGTGTCTATCGATTCAGTAACGGTCTTGGCTGCAGATTATGCTGAGTTATTGGATGGAAGGTTGTAGATTCTCCTAAATAGTTCGGGGGTGCAGATCACAAAAGAAGCAGCTAGTCGGGTAGCATAGTAGTTGTGGAGCGCACATGGGGATTTCTTAAGCTGGGTGGTAGTTTCAGGTCTTATTATGAACACATGGGGATTTCTTAGGTTAAGTGGTAGTTTCATGTCATCTGATGAACACGCGCCAGTGTGCAGAGAGTGAAATCAGACCGCGTACGTAATGAAGACGCTTCGACTGTCAAAATTTTAACACTTAATCACTGCATTCGCAATAAAGTTCCTGATTTCACTGCCCTCCAGGAAAGCTGTTGCACTCAAATCATTGTCGGAACCGAGAAGTGGCTCAAACCCGAAGTAGAAAACCCTGAAGTATATAGCGAGACATGTAATGCATATCGAAAAGGCAGATCATCTGTCATAGAAGATGGAGTGTTCACTGCAGTCGATAAAAAGTTTGTGTCCATCGAGGTCAAAGCTGATTCTGAGTGTGCAGCTACTTAGACACGTCAAAACAGGTCAAGGTGAACCCAAGAAAACTGCCGGATGTTTTTACCAGCCACTTGATTCCACTGTTAGAGTTTCAGAAAGATTCAAAGAAATTCTACCTTCAGTAGCGTGAAAGTACCCATATCATCCAATATTAGTTGGAAATAAATTTGACCTGCAGAGTATAGACTGGGGCTTTTATGGATTCATTGCCAGTGGTTCAGACAGGCAGTCTTGTGAAGTACATGTGATCACCTTGCAACTATAGCAAGCAACCTGACCTTATCGACTGTGGGAGTGTAGGACCATGGAATAGTGATCATGTCATTATAGCGACGATGGTTACGAAACTTAGTAAATCCATCAAGATGGCTAGGAGAGTATTTCGCGCCGGCCGAAGTGGCCGTGCGGTTAAAGGCGCTGCAGTCTGGAACCGCAGGACCGCTGCGGTCGCAGGTTCGAATCCTGCCTCGGGCATGGATGTTTGTGATGTCCTTAGGTTAGTTAGGTTTAACTAGTTCTAAGTTCTAGGGGACTAATGACCTCAGAAGTTGAGTCCCTTAGTGCTCAGAGCCATTTGAGAGTATTTCGCTAGAAAGAGCAGGTAAGCTGTTGTTAGCATCTCACTCTAAAAATAAATGTACATCAGTCAGTTTCAGTATGATGGGCGTATAGGAATTAGGTGCAAATTTTGAACGGATTGTAAATCGCGCCCTGGAGAAGTACGCGCAGAGTAAATGGATTAAGGAGGGAAAAGCTCCACCTTAGTTTAATAACAAAATTATGAAACTGCTGAGAAGGCAGAGATATGTAATATCGGTTAAAAAAGATGTCGAAAATGACGACAGACCAAAGTTAGTAGAAATTCGGGCGTCTGTGAAAAGATCGATGAAGGAAGCGTTCAACTGCCACCGTCATGCCATAGCAAAAGATCTTGCTGAGAACCAGAGAGGAAACTGGTCCTATGCAAAATCGCTAAGTGGGTCGAAGGATTCCAGCCAGTCAGTCGTTGACAAGTATGGTTTGGCAGTAGAAGGCAGCAAAAAGAAATCCAGTATTATATATCACGTGGTTAAGAAAGCATTCACCGTCGTTTGCATGTTGTACAGGCTCGTATAGAAGATGTAGTAATAGGCAGCCCTGGCGGAGGGAAACAACTGAAAAAACAAGTCGCAAGGTCCGAATAGTATATCATTTCGGCATTGGCCAGCGCTTAGCCCTAAGCGAATGGAAAAAAGCACAGGAGACGCCTGTATACAAGAACGCTGAAAGAACAGACTCGCGAAGTTACAGGTCAATATACTTAACACCGGTTTGCTGCAGAGTTCTTGGACGTATTCTTATTTAAAAATACAGTAAATTTTCTTGATGCTGAAGAGCTTGTATCCACACGTCAGCATGGAACTAGAAAGTAACGTTCGTCAGAAATTCTCTTTTCTCACATGATTTTCTACGAAACACGGATGAAGTGCAACAGTTAGATTCCATACTCCTTGATTTTCGGAAAGCATAAGGTACGGTGCCTCACTGCAGACTGAACGAATGTACGAGCATACGGAGTAGGTTGCCAGATAGGTGAGTTGCTCGAAGAACCCAGTACTTTGTTCCCAACGGCGAGTGTTCATCTGAGACAAGGGTATCGTCAGGCGCGTCGTTAGGGAAGTGTGGTAGGACTGCTATTATTCTCTATATGCACAAGTTATCTGACGGGCAGGGTGAGCACGCATATGCGTCTTTTTGCTGAGGTGTGCCGGAAGATTTCGTCTTTGCGTGACTGTACGAGATACAAATGACTTAGGAGAAATTTCTAGTTGGTGTGATAAATGGCAGCTTTCTCGGAATGTAGAAAATGTAAGTCAGTGCAGTTGAGTGCGAAAAACAATCCTGTAATTCTCGAACACAACATTAGAATTGTACTGCTTGACACATTCAAGTCGATTACATATCTAGTAATAACGATGCAAAGCGATATGAAACTGGAGATTGTAAGGATTGTAGTATGGAAGGTGAATATTTAACTTCGGTTTGTTGTTAGGAAAGTGTGAGTCATCTGTAATGGAGAACGCGTATAAAACACTAGCGCGATCCATGGTTGAGTACTGCTCGAATGTTTTGGATTCCCACTACGCCGGATTAAAGGACGACATCGAATGCCTCGTCAACTTAAAAGGAGAGACACTCTTCTTATGGGACGCTATTGAGAAAATTTAGGGAGCTGGTATTTCATGATGACAACATAGATTTCTCGTGAGGACCACGAAGGTAACTGAGAAAAATTTATGCTCATACGGAGATATATGAGTAATAGTTCGAACAGGAAAGGAAATGAATGGTAGTGGTACAAGTTACCATCCGCCACGCGCCGTACGCTGGATTGCGGGTTGTATAGGCAGATACAGATATACATGTACATGTACATGGTGGCTTCATACTGACACTTTCTTTGTAGATATGTATCAACATTGTAAATAATATTACATACACTCTCAACCAGTAAATTATCAATTCGTTTCCTCCACCCCTTCCGCGTGCTGCACACGTTTCCTCAGGCAGTGTACAGGGTGTTTAAAAAAGGACTTTACAACTTTAAAAATTCGTATAAATTAATTCATAGTACCTACAGAGGTGATTGTGTTGTCAATTTGTAGGGAAATACATCAAGTTTTGTCTCGCGTAGTTCGCTAGTGCCCAATCGCACCGTAAGGAACGCTAGTGGCAGTTGCGTTGAAGATGGCTGCCTTCACTGGACCCGAGTGTGCCTGCTGTGTGTTTTCGTTTGAAGAATCGAAGTCGGCGACAACAGTTTAGCTCCATTTTCGTACAAAATAGGCTAAAAATCCTCCTTGTATGACTACAGTTTATGAGTGGTGTGGTGTCACCGCCAGACACCACACATGCTAGGTGGTAGCCTTTAAATCGGCCGCGGTCCGTTAGTATACGTCGGACCCGCGTGTCGCCATTGTCAGTGATTGCAGACCGAGCGCCGCCACACGGCAGCTCTAGAGAGACGTTCTAGCACTCGCCCCAGTTGTACAGACGACTTTGCTAGCGATGCTACAGTGACAAACTACGCTCTCATTTGCCGAGACGATAGTTAGCATAGCCTTCAGCTACGTCATTTGCTACGACCTAGCAAGGCGCCATTACCAGTTTATATTGAGATTGTAAATCCTGTATCATCAAGAGCGATGCTCTCCAATTATGGATTAAAGTTAAGTATTACACCAAATGCATCCGTTTTTCTAAGTTCTCAAATACTTGTCCTGTTCCAGACCTCACGCCAGTCTGCGTGAGCTTAAACGCGTGCATTTCGGCCTCCTCTAGCAACACGGTGTTGGCTCTTCTGCCAACACATCAAGTGGCATAGATGTTCTGTAGAAACAGCTCTCAATGACAACTTTCCATGTCAATGGATTGGCTGTGATGCGCCAATTGCAAGGTCCCCACGTTCCCCAGACAAGACACCACTCTATTTTTTTTTCTCCTGTGTTTCCCTACCTGAACTTACAGCAAGAATTTACGCTGCCACTGATCAAGTTACACCTGCAATCCTTAAGCAATTTTGTGAAGAATTGACTTCAGATAGGATGTGTGCAGGATAACCAGCGGAACCACATACAATATCTTAGTTTAAGGTAAAAAAAACTGGATGTGTCTCCCTACAAAATAACATGAAATCCAGCTCTGTATCTTCTTTCAATAAATTTATATGAATTTTTAAAATTTATAAGTCCTATTTGAAACACCTTCTGTATCTTTGTCAAGTTCTTTGAGGCCATGAGGGCCAAAACTGATTAGGAAATGCATAAATAAAAGAAACTAAAAAATTTTCAGTGGTGGACTAAAAACTTAGCTATCAACTAAAGGAGAAAAGATGAATGGTAAGCAGAGATCTTATGAAACTTATCATGCCATTTTTATCTATGAAATCTAGAGATCTGTAGGCAAGGGCGCCCAGGTTGGTACCATTTTTCTCCACTTTAGGAGAGCATTCTGTAGAGTTCAACACGTCGTTTAGTGAACAAAATACGAGCTTCCGAGTATTGGCTCACAATTTTGATTGAACTCGACGCTTCGTAGGAGATAGAACTCAACAGGGCTTTCTTAACAGGGTGAAGTCCACAGTAGTAAAGGTAATTTGGAGAGTACCCCAACGGAGTGTTGTTGTTCTGTTCACAGTATTTATAAATGATGTAGTGGATCTCGTTGGGATCTCCGCAAGGCTATTCGCAACTATGCTGTTGCCTATGATAAGGTTGTAACAACAGATAACTGTACCGAAATTCAGGAAGACCTATAGAGGACTAGGCGTAAGCTCGGGCGTCGATAAACATGAACAGGCAAAGAGACCGACTACTGCTCCAATACCCTGCTGTCGGGAAACCATTGGAAAGACCACATAAAACTAACTGTAGGAATAACAGACGTCAGGCTAAGATTCATTCAAAGAATCTTAAATAAATGTAGTTCATGTACGAAAGAAGTGGCTAGCAAGACACTTCTTCAGCCGACTCTTGAATTGTTAGTCTGTTTGGGACCCTTGTCAAGTTACATTAATAGAGGTGCCTTGATATGGCTAGAGGTAGGAATACATAAAGCACCCAGGAACATTGTCGAACCTGATCGTTTTGGTGGTCTATGTCTTATGGTGTGGGGAGGCATAATGTTGCATGGACATACTGATCTCCAAATCTCTGAACACGGTACACTCACCGATAAACATTATTGTGACACTGTACTCCTTCCACATGTGCATCTTTTCAGCGGGGCTTTCTGACCTGATTTCATTTTTATGGATGGCATTGCGCGATTGCATTGGACAGCGTAGGTGGAGAAGGTCTTAGAACAAGAGGATGTTCGACGAACGGACTGGCCTGGTCGACTTAAATCCCATGGAGCACGTGTGGGCTGCGTTGGAGAGAAGTATTGCAGTACGTCCGCATATACCTACTGCAATGCTGTAGTGGTCCACCTCTCTGGTCGAGGAATTGAGCGCCCCACCACAGGAAGCTCTTACCAACATAGTGAACAGTATGGGATAACGTGGAGGAGAGTGCACTGTCATCTGTCGGCATCACAGGTCCTATTAAGAAACACGTTCACCTTTCGAAATGTCCAGTGTACCATCATAAATCGCAGTGACTTGACTGCAATTACTTTTGAATGAAAGTGTCATTTCTGTTCGCCTCATTGTGTATTTCTTTCAGTTACCTTCTGTACTATATTGTAGCAGTTCTTCCTATGTAATACAGTTGTAGTTTCATCGAGCAATTTTACTTGGTAGTGACGTATCATGCGAAGGTCTCTATCGTCCTTAAGTTTTGCACACCAGGGTACTGTTTTATTCTTGTAGTAATTAATTTTCAAATCTTTCTGTTGAAATGCGACCTATTAGATGGAATTCACTACACATCGTGACCGTTTAGTATGAGGTATATTTCATGGTATAAACTGTGTTAATAATCTTGCGTGAACTCCCGTGTCTAGTTTCAAAAGCAGAGCCCGTTTACACTATTACACTATTAAGTTGTTTCATTAGTAGTTGCAGTTGTTTGCTCAGAAGCAAGCGTTATGTGTCACTTCTCTTTGTCCCCCAAGTCGGAGGCCCCAAAACTTCCTTTAGGTTTGATGAGAATACTTTTGGTAATACGGAATTTCCTCGTCAGTCTCTTATGTCTATTCTTAATTTCCAATTTCCCGCTTTTTTCTACATATAGGAGATACTTTATAATTAATGTGTGTTTTAAACATCCTGGTAAATTATAACCGGAATACGGGCTCGGAACCTTCGCAAGTGGCGCTGGTGAACTTCTGTGGAATGTACAGGATGGCAGCCAGTCAAGGAATATTTTAGGAATTGGTTTAAAAAATTTATTTCAAAGGCCCAGCGGAATGTTTACAAGTTTCTCCCAGAGTAATTCACGCCGTGTCTACGTGACACAAGTCTCTTGTCTTTCAAAACCAAGGCAGTTCTGTCCAGTTTAAGCTGCTGACAGGAGACGCCCTGAGCCCTCTGCCGAAACTGATAGCGACTTCACGCCATTGGTTTTAGCCAACAGCGTGCACGGGATCCCGATCACGTGTGTGGACGCTGGAGTCTTCTGCGGTGCCGAACATAGTTGCCTCGCTCTCTTGTAATCCAAATCCCGAGCAGAACAGACGTCTTTTTGGAAGGCAGAGCCTCTGGCTCTGCATTTCACGACCGGCCACCAATTTAAGATAACATGAACCGCTTCCCCTTCCGTTGCACATTTTAATTAATTGTTCAACCTCCTAGACTGGCCTAAACCTGACAACTTCCGACCATAGGCGCGCCTTTTGTACTCCGTATATCGAAATACATCCTCTTTATTGTACTTAATTCCCTGTATTTTCATTTAATGGAAGCCTTGGATACCCACTATTAAATCCTGACCGCTCGACCTCCTGCACACTGCCGCCACGAGGCATATTTATCAACCTTCCTCCCCCTTCCCTGCCATTTTATACATTAACATTGATGTCAAAAGTTTCTCTCCCCATCCCCAAACCACGTAATCTTTTACATTTCGTGTCAGAAGTGGGTTGTAACTATTATGTCCCCCCTTCCCGGCACGAACTCTTTTACAGATATCTGGAAGGTGTGAGATGAGGTAACAGAAGAAGTAAAGCAGTATGGACAGGTCCTGAGTAGTGCTCGTGTAGCTAAGTCGGTACACCGTTTCGCAAGTTAAAAATAAAGTACCAGGGTACGAGTCCCGGTCTGGCATTCAGTTTTAATCTGCCAGGAAGTTTCTTATCAGTGTACACTCCCCTGCAGAGTGAAAAATTCATTATGGAAATGTATGTGTCTTAACATACACTGAAAGAACTCCTTTTTTTACAAGGGCACTTAATGCATATTTTATAGAGACTGAGTCACTGGGAAAGCGTTAATTTATGCGTATCGTTCCGTTTTATAATTTCGTTTTCGGCTTACAATTTGCCTTTGTGCTACATCTATTTGTAAAGGAAGACCATTTCTGTCCATGATAATTTTACTGACTTACGAAACTGAGGTAATGTGTCTATAATTTCATACATTATCGGTCTTCTGTCTTATGATGTATAGCTGTTACAGTATTGTGAATTTTAAAATTTGTTTGCTATTTCCTTTTGTGATGCACTTCATCCAGCTTTGTTAAAACTGAAACACTATCATTTCCAGGCCTCTTCTATTTCTTCATACCTTATTGCATCTTCTTTGTTTCGCTACTGCCTGTAACCCTCATTCGGCGCAGGGTCGGCAGGGTTAAGGACGGGTTTGGCATGGTTAAGTTAAGGGGTGGCCGGATGCCCTTCCTGCCGCCACCCTGTACCCCTTGGGACGGAATTAGTGCACCCCAGCTGTCTGCGTCTAGTGTAAATCGTGAAATAGTGCGAATGTGTTTCAAATGTCTGCCAGTCGTTTAACAAAGGCGGGACGTGGGGACCAGCCCGGTATTCACCTAGTAGGATGTGGGAAACCGCCTAAAAGCTACATCCAGGTTGGCCGGCACACCGGCGGAATCTTTAATCCGCCGGGCGGATTTGATCAGTGGCCGGTGCGCCTACCCGAGTCCAGGAAGCAGCGCGTTAGCGCTCTCGGCTATCCTGGCGGGTCTCTTACCTTATTGCATCTGACCTCGCATAATTTACGACTTATCTTTACTTTCGTTATTTTATATTCCAAGACGTCTAATGTGTTAGAAATATGACTACTTATGCAAGCAGTATGATTTATTCCTAATTTAGTGAAGCTGTGCCATGTTAAAAATAAACTCATGTCCCAAGATCAAAGTCGCAGCGCTGTCTGATTTCGATAATGAAAAATTAAGTTGAATTAGTAGCTCACAGTTTTAATATAATGCAACCGAAGTATACACAGTCAAAAATAATTGAATGCGAAAATCACCCGAAAGATCCCCTCTAAATCGACGCGTCTAATGGGGTTCAACCTACAGCAGACCACTGCGGAATGGAGACTGAGGCCCCTTCCTCTAACCACAATACTGCAACATGAAAATGACTAACTGCTGGTTATACTTCTCCTAGTTATTTGAATGATGTTCCGCTTAGAAAAAAATTGTACAGTTTAAGACAAACGACGCACCACGATGAAATTATCTGAATGGGACGGAAATCGGTGGAAATGATATACAGTCATGCTCAAAAGTATCCGAACGACCTGAATTGCATTATCCTGATTCGCATGCAACCAACATAACGCAGATGTCCAGCAGGTCCTCTAATCGCTCCTCGGTACAGTCGTTTGACTATTGGAAATGGTTCCAACAAGACACCACTAGAAAACACTGCTCTGCATCGCAATAACTCAAGATGTAAACTAATACCGCGATACTACAAATATCAGTGAACACCTTATCACAGATAAGACTGTCCTTAAGGTTGTAAGCTCACATTCATTACAATAAATGACGTACCTGAAATGTTACGACTCTCATTATTACGTGAGATAGGTAATGCACGTAGTAAGTTGGTCGTATTCATGATTTCCTTTTCAAAGTAACGTACAGCGCTTATTATTTAACAAAATATGACACTATTACAGCGCCATCTATCACAAAGCGAAAAAAGTGGTCCAACTAAAACATTCACATTTCTTTATGTACTACACGAATATGTAATAAAAATGGTTTCCCCCTTCCATCTAGACGAGTTTCGTTCTTTGTAGTTTTTTCGTTTGATGATTATTTCGTGAGATATTTGGCCCGGTCACTATCAATGGACGACCCTGTATAAGCACGCCAAAAATTTTCAAATTCGATCGCCTCGAAAACGGTTGAGAGTTGCGTCTTCTTGTTTACATATGTAGAGGTCCTAGTAATGCCATGCACACACACCCTGTCATCACGAGCATTTCATTGAGGGGAAGTTTGTAGGGTCCCGTTCTCTGTGTGTACCTATGTTTCAACAAAGACACCTCCTGCTACACCAGTTTCTACCAGTAACACTCGTTGTGCCCTTACCGTTACTAGAAGATTGAACAGAACTCATACACGATGTTATCATAGCTGACTTTGTTAACTACATATTTTTAAAAAGTTATAATTACGACGGAATATGTTCCTAAGTTAATTTTAGTAAATATCTTAGAAACAAAAATTAAAACTGAATTTTTTCCATATTGTACTAAGTGGCTTAGTCACTGGTAATCCTATGTTTACACATAGGATTACCATAGATCTACATGTCAACTTCTCGAAATGTACAAGATGGCTAAATTAACACCAGGCACGTGGAGAACCGCTAGATTTGAATCAGGTGTAGAAACCACCTATGCAGATTGTACTGTAATGGATCATCTGCAGGTCGAGAACGAAAACAGGTAACGGAATATTGGAAACAAATTAACACTTCGTCAGGTATTCATAGATTTCCGGGCGTCAGTTAGTTGTTTCTAGGTAAAATCTGCACTCACAGTCCTTCCTGAAGAAGGCACCAGTTTACAGGTGTCAGTGTGTTTGTATTGATTTACATAAACTATTTTCAGATATTTTGAAATCACAGTAGTAGTAAATTACGTTCTTCGTTGGGCGATACCAATGGCATTTAAACTGGTCGTGTTATTAATCGCTAGCAGAACTGTTTTCTAGGACTCACTCTGCTCCCGATGCTCGTTCATACAGTGATAATGCAGGCTACAGGACGTCCATTTCACGGTTACTTCCCAAGAAAACTGTAAGGTCATCGGCATGTCAAGTGATAATACCCTGCACCTCTATATTAACTGTAGCACAGCCACTGTCTTAGCCACAGGATCGTATCAGTACGTGTAATATTTCTTACAATGTTGTTGTTGTGATCTTCAGTCCTGAGACTGGTTTGATGCAGCTCTCCATGCTACTCTATCCTGTGCAAGCTTCTTCATCTCCCAGTACCTACTGAAACCTACATCCTTCTGAATCTGCTTAGTGTATTCATCTCTTGGTCTCCCCCTACGATTTTTACCCTCCACGCTGCCCTCCAATACTAAATTGGTGATCCCTTGATGCCTCAGAACATGTCCTACCAACCGATCCCTTCTTCTGGTCAAGTTGTGCCACAAACTCCTCTTCTCCCCAATCCTATTCAGTACCTCCTCATTAGTTATGTGATCTACCCATCTAATCTTCAGCATTCTTCTGTAGCACCACATTTCGAAACCTTCTATTCTCTTCTTGTCCAAACTATTTACCGCCATGTTTCACTTCCATACATGGCTACACTCCATACAAATACTTTCAGAAATGACTTCCTGACACTTAAATCTATACTCGATGTTAACAAATTTCTCTTCTTCAGAAACGCTTTCCTTGCCATTGCCAGTCTACATTTTATATCCTCTCTACTTCGACCATCATCAGTTATTTTGCTCCCCAAATAGCAAAACTCCTTTACTACTTTAAGTGTCTCATTTCCTAATCTAATACCCTCAACATCACCCGACTTAATTCGACTACATTCCATTATCCTCGTTTTGCTTTTGTTGATGTTCATCTTATATCCTCCCTTCAAGACACCATTCATTCCGTTCAACTGCTCTTCCAAGTCCTTTGCTGTCTCTGACAGAATTACAATGTCATCGGCGAACCTCAAAGTTTTTATTTCTTCTCCATGGATTTTAATACCTACTCCGAATTTTTCTTTTGTTTCCTTTACTGCTTGCTCAATATACAGATTGAATAACATCGGGGAGAGGCTACAACCCTGTCTTACTCCCTTCCCAACCACTGCTTCCCTTTCATGTCCCTCGACTCTTATAACTGCCATCTGGTTTCTGTACAAATTGTAAATAGCCTTTCGCTCCCTGTATTTTACCCCTGCCACCTTTAGAATTTGAAAGAGAGTATTCCAGTCAACATTGTCAAAAGCTTTCTCTAAGTCTACAAATGCTAGAAACGTAGGTTTGCCTTTCCTTAATCTTTCTTCTAAGATAAGTCGTAAGGTCAGTATTGCCTCACGTGTTCCAGTATTTCTACGGAATCCAAACTGATCTTCCCCGAGGTCGGCTTCTACTAGTTTTTCCATTCGTCTGTAAAGAATTCGTGTTAGTATTTTGCAGCTGTGACTTATTAAACTGATAGTTCGGTAATTTTCACATCTGTCAACACCTGCTTTCTTTGGGATTGGAATTATTATATTCTTCTTGAAGTCTGTGGGTATTTCGCCTGTTTCATACATCTTGCTCACCAGATGGTAGAGTTTTGTCAGGACTGGCTCTCCCAAGGCCGTCAGTAGTTCCAATGGAATGTTGTCTACTCCGGGGCCCTTGTTTCGACTCAGGTCTTTCAGTGCTCTGTCAAACTCTTCACGCAGTATCGTATCTCCCATTTCATCTTCATCTACATCCTCTTCCATTTCCATAATATTGTCCTCAAGTACATCGCCCTTGTATAGACCCTCTATATAGTCCTTCCACCTTTCTGCCTTCCCTTCTTTGCTTAGAACTGGGTTGCCATCTGAGCTCTTGATATTCATACAAGTGGTTCTCTTCTCTCCAAAGGTCCCTTTAATTTTCCTGTAGGCAGTATCTATCTTACAATACATTTTACAAAGGCGATACCCCATTAGGTAAACTATCTGACAGAACTGAGGAACTTCCAGCAGATACAACTCGACATGTCAATCTCAAGGGGGCAAACAGACAGCAGAAAAAGTAATTACGAGTCTATTGCAACGAAGTAATACCAGCCCCTTACTGTTTTCCATATATGTAACCGGACTGTTAGTTAACGACTGATGTTCCGTGAGACTGTTCGCAATGATCCAGTAATGTACTGACAAGCCACAAGTCTAAAATAATGGCAGTAAAATGTAATAAGACCTGCTGAGAAGTGATGGTTAGTGCAGGGATGACCAGCTGGCCTAAGAGATCACCTTACCCCGTTTCTCCGGACTTTTTCTGTCTGGGGTCGAAACTGATACGGTCGAAAAAGTGCAGCCGAAAATCGTACAGTATTGTCAAGATTTTCGATATAATCCTGGGGTACTGACAGGAATCTTAACTCACGGCAGAGATGAGTGTAGTATAGAATATACACTCCTGGAAATTGAAATAAGAACACCGTGAATTCATTGTCCCAGGAAGGGGAAACTTTATTGACACATTCCTGGGGTCAGATACATCACATGATCACACTGACAGAACCACACGCACATAGACACAGGCAACAGAGCATGCACAATGTCGGCACTAGTACAGTGTATATCCACCTTTCGCAGCAATGCAGGCTGCTATTCTCCCATGGAGACGATCGTAGAGATGCTGGATGTAGTCCTGTGGAACGGCTTGCCATGCCATTTCCACCTGGCGCCTCAGTTGGACCAGCGTTCGTGCTGGACGTGCAGAGCGCGTGAGACGACGCTTCATCCAGTCCCAAACATGCTCAATGGGGGACAGATCCGGAGATCTTGCTGGCCAGGGTAGTTGACTTACACCTTGTAGGGCACGTTGGGTGGCACGAGATACATGCGGACGTGCATTGTCCTGTTGGAACAGCAAGTTCCCTTGCCGGTCTAGGAATGGTAGAGCGATGGGTTCGATGACGGTTTGGATGTACCGTGCACTATTCAGTGTCCCCTCGACGATCACCAGTGGTGTACGGCCAGTGTAGGAGATCGCTCCCCACACCATGATGCCGGGTGTTGGCCCTGTGTGCCTCGGTCGTATGCAGTCCTGATTGTGGCGCTCACCTGCACGGCGCCAAACACGCATACGACCATCATTGGCACCAAGGCAGAAGCGACTCTCATCGCTGAAGACGACACGTCTCCATTCGTCCCTCCATTCACGCCTGTCGCGACACCACTGGAGGCGGGCTGCACGATGTTGGGGCGTGAGCGGAAGACGGCCTAACGGTGTGCGGGACCGTAGCCCAGCTTCATGGAGACGGTTGCGAATGGTCCTCGCCGATACCCCAGGAGCAACAGTGTCCCTAATTTGCTGGGAAGTGGCGGTGCGGTCCCCTACGGCACTGCGTAGGATCCTACGGTCTTGGCGTGCATCCGTGCGTCGCTGCGGTCCGGTCCCAGGTCGACGGGCACGTGCACCTTCCGTCGACCACTGGCGACAACATCGATGTACTGTGGAGACCTCACGCCCCACGTGTTGAGCAATTCGGCGGTACGTCCACCCGGCCTCCCGCATGCCCACTATACGCCCTCGCTCAAAGTCCGTCAACTGCACACACGGTTCACGTCCACGCTGTCGCGGCATGCTACCAGTGTTAAAGACTGCGATGGAGCTCCGTATGCCACGGCAAACTGGCTGACATTGACGGCGGCGGTGCACAAATGCTGCGCAGCTAGCGCCATTCGACGGCCAACACCGCGGTTCCTGGTGTGTCCGCTGTGCCGTGCGTGTGATCATTGCTTGTACAGCCCTCTCGCAGTGTCCGGAGCAAGTATGGTGGGTCTGACACACCGGTGTCAATGTGTTCTTTTTTCCATTTCCAGGAGTGTATATGGGAGGACAATATGTGGAACACCTCCTTTAAGAGATAAAGAGTTTACAGCAAACTACAACATGCATCGTGCTAAAGTGGGATTAAATTTATTGTGAAGGAAGTAGATGGGTAAATTGGAGCCTAGTTGGCTAGACTAGTGATCGAAAAGTTTACAATACCAAGCTACGGTTTTCCAGTTGTCTGGGCTACAACTGATATGGTCACGAACCTTGCAGTGCTTTTAGCAAAGGCATTCGGATCGGTCGTCTGCTGCCATAGCCCATTAACGCCACATTTCGCTGCAGTGTCTAAAGAGTTTACAGCAAACTACAACATGCATCGTGCTAAATTGGGATTAAATTTATTGTGAAGGAAGTAGATGGGTAAGTTGGAGCCTAGTGGGCTAGACTAGTCTCACACTGATTTCTTTGGTTATTTCACGTATTGTTTCTTGTCTATTAGCACTGACAACTCTAAGCAAACACCATTGTCGTTGGTCGGGTACTGCATTGTTCGTGTTGAGAGGTGATGGCTGAAATTTGTTATTCTTGGCACACTCTTGACATTGTGGATCTCTGAATATTGAGTTCTCTAACCATTTCCAAAATGCACCTAGTTCCAACTACCATTCCACGTTCAAAGTCTGTTAACCTCCTACGTGCGGCCATTATATACTGCCTTTTTATCCCTTGTCCACACGATATTACCGCCATCTGTATATTTGCATATCGCTATTCCATGACTTTTGTCACCTGATTGTATGAGGATTATTAGGAGGTGCTCGATCATTGTATCCCATTCTTGTTTACTCCGTTTTATTTGCTAGACTACTGGTAGCTCAGTAGAATTCGCCAGTGATTCCTTATCCTGATGTCATGAGATTTGTACAAACACCGTCCGCAATGCTTGACGATCCATGTCTCTCAATAAATGAGGTCCGCCTGGTCTTTGTTTGGCTGTCGTTGCTCCTTTCCGTTTCAGTTCAGCCACATCAACTAAATAGGCGCCGTTTACCAGTCATGATTGGATACACTGCGTCAAGATTACGTGTATATATATAAGTTATTTAGAATTTTTCATATACATAAAGACAAATATTCATAATATAAATTTGGAAGATGAAACTTTATTTTTTCCCTTCACTGTTACCACTATTGATTTCTCCAGTGGAATATAAAGGACACGCCTTCAGATTTTGAGCAATTTTCCTTTTGAATGGTCCTGGTGACAGGGATAGCACTTCTAGGGACAAAGTTGAGCATTTTTAACGCAAGCACTAGAAAACTATCTTGTGTTACAGACAGTCGACAGCTTGGTAAATCAGGGTTCCTCTTATTGCACGTGTCATGATTATGTATGTCTTGCCTCATGCTAAAGAACTCTTGGTTTTGTTTTACACTGATGAACCGTTTAAACAAGTACTGGTTGAGGATTTTAATCATTCCTAACTGGGTGAATACACGCTTGCAGTTGTCTATTGTTTTGCTTGATGCTACGATTCTGACTGCCTTCTTTTGTAGTATTAATATGTCCTTGCGATCTCCAGAGTGTCCCCGTAACGGAAGGCCATCATTTATGTGCTACGATATAGTGTTAATACGCCTTTTAGTCTCCTCAGAAAGTATATTACAGGGGAGAGCTTGAAGCCCACATACACTGTGCGCTCATTCATTGTGTTTGCTTTCACTCATGAATTCCAGCGGTTTGACTACAACCATATTATCGTGGCATACAACATTTCTAAGGCTGCGTTAGGATGTTGTTTTTTCTTCATTTTCATTTTCTCAGCGAACCATTCGTTGATTTCAAATAGCTCATTTGTTGCTTGTAGAGGTTGTGCAGCAGCTTTTAATTTCGCAAAAAGAGAGGTGTCATCAGCAAACTGTAACATTTCGTTGTTAAAATCCAGATCGTTGACGGAACTCAGGAACAGGAAAGGACCTATGATGGACCCCTGAAGTAGGACGTGCTCCAGGTTTTGTTCTTGGGGAATTGTACCATGAACTGATACTACCTGCTTTCGGTTAGGTTTGAAGGGTCGCCAGCACGACATGTCCAGTACCATAACGCTTTGATTTCCTAACGAATATTTTGTGGGAGATGCAGTCAAAGGCCTTGCTGAAGTTACAGTTTGTCAGTGCCACACATTTCCTGTCCTCCATCCCTAGCCTTATCTTCCTAATCAACTCAATTACTGCTGTAACCGTCGACTTTCCGTTGCGAAAACCCTACTGTGTATGCTGAAAAAGTTTGTCTGCAAAGTAATTTTGTAGCAACAGCTGGTGTGGGTACGTTTAGAAGGGCTGGAGTGTACCTGATGGATTTGTTATTCAGATGACATCCAGTGTCCAATTCACGTTCGAATTCACTGACCTCTTCAGACTGACCGACCCTTCCATTTCTCTACTGACTCCCCGCCTCCTTTTATACTGGCAGGCCCACCTCTCGTGCCAGTACCGTAATACATGGGGGGGGGGGGGGGGTCCAGATAATTTTGATTAGATATTGTATCGTATTGTATTGTACTTTAACCGCGGACCTAGAAACGACGCTGGCTCCGTCCCCGCAGCAGCCGCAGTGGTCCACAACCCCACGACGACTACCGCAGCCCACTTCACCCCTCCGCCGCCCCACACCGAACCCAGGGTTATTGTGCTGTTCGGCCCCCGGTGACCCCCCAGGGAACGTCTCACATCAGACGAGTGTAGCCCCTATGTTTGCGTGGTAGAGTAATGGTGGTGTACGCGTACGTGGAGAACTTGTTTGCGCAGCATTCGCCGACATAGTGTAACTGAGGCGGAATAAGGGGAACCAGTCCGCATTCGCCGAGGCAGATGGAAAACCGCCTAAAAACCATCCACAGACTGGCCGGTTCACCGGACCTCGACACAAATCTGCCGGGTGGATTCGTGCCGGGGACCAGGCGCTCCTTCCCGCCCGAAAAGCCGTGCGTTAGACTGCACGGCCAACCGGGCGGGCACTAGATGTTTATTTGTAAGTTGTGGGAGTCTACGTTTTTTCTTGTAGGAGATGAAACCGCACTCCCTGAACTTCCACGGAGATAGATTAGAACAGTCGTGGAAGTGGGTTGCGGGTTGCTCTCTGCGCCTGCTGAGCGGTAGTTGAAGGGAGGACCGTGATGCGCTCATTGGCCGTGTGCTGCTTGGCCGCGTGTGACCTCCCGCTGGGCCGTGACACTGGAGACGCCGGCCTCCGCCGTGGGCGTCGCACCTGCTGGGCGCCGCGTCATGTCAACAGCGGCGGGGGCCCCACGTGGGGCCCGCAACCTGCCACCAGCCTCCTTTGTCGTCTGCACTGCAACTGGTCGCGGCAGCTGGCCCACTCGTTAAACATTCGGGGAGACGGCCTTTCAGTTTCACGCCTAGCTGTCAAGCTCTGTGTTTTCTGTAGTTTGACCAAATTTTAGGATGGTTCCTTTATATGGGCAAGACTACTTTAATTCGCCGATGCTGCTTATTCTCAATCTCGAATGACCTCGCTGACGGGATGTTACAGCCACTCTTTCTTCCGATGCTGCGAAAACTAAGCCACGTCGTCAACACTTTTTATGTCTCATCAGTCTACATCTACTTCTACATACATACTCCGCAATCCACCAAACGGTGCGTGGCGGAGGGTACCTCGTACCACAGCTAGCATCTTCTCTCCCTGTTCCAATCCCAAACAGAACGAGGGAAAAATGACTGCATATATGCCTCTGTACGAACCCTAATCTCTCTCATCATATCTTTGTGGTCTTTCCGCGAAATATAAGTTGGCGGCAGTAAAATTGTACTGCAGTCAGCCTCAAATGCTGGTTCTCTAAATTTCCTCAGCATCGATTCACGAAAAGAACGCCCCCTTTCCTCTAGAGGCTCCCACCCGAGTTCATGAAGCATTTCCGTAACACTCGCGTGATGATCAAACCTACCAGTAACAAATCTAGCAGCCCGCCTCTGAATTGCTTCTATGTCCTCCCGCAATCCGACCTGATAGGGATCCCAAACGCTCGAGCAGTACTCAAGAATAGGTCGTATTAGTTTTTATAAGCGGTCTCCTTTACAGATGAACCACATCTTCCCAAAATTCGAACAATGAACCGAAGACGACTATCCGCCTTCCCCACAACTGACATTACATGATTGCCCCACTTCATATCGCTCTGCAATGTTACGCCCAAATATTTAATCGACGTGACTGTGTCAAGCGATACACTACTAATGGAGTATTCAAACATTGCAGGATTCGTTTTCCTATTCATCTGCATTAATTTACATTTATCTATATTTAGAGTTAGCTGCCATTCTTTACATCAATCACAAATCCTGTCCAAGTCACTCAAAGATGACACCCTCCTGCACACCACAGCATCATCAGCAAACAGCCGCACATTGCTACCCACCCTATCCAAGAGATCATTTATGTAGATAGAAAATAACAGCGGACCTACCACACTTCCCTAGGGCACTCCAGATGATACCCTCACCTTCGATGAACACTCACCATCGAGGACAACGTACTGGGTTCTATTTCAAGGAAATTCATTATATTCTAACTGAGAATATGTTCGAGAATCCTGGAACAAGCCGATGTTAAGGATATTGGTCTTCAGTCTTCTGACTGGTTTGATACGGTCCGCCACAAATTGCTCTTCTATGCCAATCTCTCCTTCTCAGAGTAGCACTTGCAGTTCGCATCCTTAGTTATTTGCTGGATGTATCCCAACCTCTGTCTTCCTCTACAGATTATACCCTCCGCAGCTTCCTGTAGTACCATGGAAGTTATAGCGTCATGTCTTAACAGATGTCCTATTATCCTGTCCCTTCTTCTTGTCAGTGTTTTCCGTACATTCCTTCCCTTCCCTACTCCATGGAGAACTTTCTCATTCTTAAACTTATCAGTTCACCCAATTTTCAGCTTTCTTCTCAAATGCTTCGATTCTCATTTTTTCCGGTGTTCCCATAGCACATGTTTCACTACCATACGATGCTGTGTTCCAAACGTACATTATCAGAAATTTCTTCCTCAAATTAAGGTCTTTGCAGCTAGTAGACTTCTCTTGGGCAGGAGTAACTATTTTCCAGTTGTAGTCAGTTTTTTATGTCGTCCTTGCTCTGACCATCATTCTGCCTAGGTATCAGAATTCCTTAACCTCATCTATTTTGTGATTACCAATCCTGATGTTAAGATTCTCACTGTTCTCAGCTCTGATACTTCCCATTACGATCCACCACATAGCCTGCTCCTCTAGAGGAGCACGAAGGGGCACGCCGAGCTTAGCGTCCCCATCAACAGCGTCGCATCGTCTCACTTGATTAGACACCGTGGAGAGGTTTGAAACTGAAAAATTGAACCCAGAACATTTAGCGCAAACACTAGTGATGAGGGACTTCACGCCCTCCCCCCCCCTCCCCTCCTACACACACACAGTTCGTGGCGTACCTGGACGGTCATTCGAGAACTGACCACGTCCGACCGTGCTTAACTTCGATGACCAGACATGAACTGGTGTATGCAACTTGATACGGCCGTTAACACGTGGCGAGAGTTTCTAGTACTTGTCCTCCTACTTAACTAACCGTATCTGGGCCAACAAGGTCGCCAGATCTTCCCCAGTTAAGAACATTTGAAGTATTATGGCATGGGCCCATGTCGGGATTTTGATTATCCAACGTGCCAGATGGACAGAATTTGGCACGTTTTCCCTCAAGAGGACATCCAACGAAATCAGTTAATTTCAGGCCGAATAACTGCTTGCGCACGTCATTGGATTGTTCAATTTTCGAACTTATTGCTCTTAAATAAATCGCCCAGTTCTTCTGAAATTTAGCCTTTTTTGTTTTGTTTTTCTAGAACATAGTCAATGTTCAATGCGACACGAGAAATATATCGCTTGGTACCGTCTTGCGAGAATGCGATGTGTGAGGAAAAGCAGAGAAGCGAAGTGTGTGACTATTCTGTGCAGAATGGGTCGTGGTGTTTTCATGGAACGATAACATCCCCTTGGATAGTTTCCCAAGACACTTCGTCTTCCCATCTTCGTGTAATCTCGTCAGGAGATTTCTGTACTACGCTCCTGCTGCGATTTCCTCCTGCTACGTAACATTTGAGCATCTCACCACGGAAGATTCGAAAAGCATACAGCTTCACCTTGCACAGTGCCGACTGCGTCTTTGCCTTTCTGGCGATGGCGAATCCAGGTGTTTCATTTGCTTAATTTGGTCCTTTTTCTCGCGGTCTAACTGATACACCCAGGAATTGCCCATCATTATCAGGCGTCTAAAAAAGTCACATGCATTATCGCGACACAGCTTCAGATTTCCGCTACCATCTAGTCTCTGTGTATTTTTTGACTGAGAGACATCAGTCGCGGACGCCAGCAGGCGGTGACCATTGGCATGTTCAGTGTGTCATGAACGATGCTGAAACCTATCCGTGACCAGTTTCCACTTTTTTACTATTGCCTCGGATATGGTAGTCCGTCTTCGAGCACCTGCAGCATTCATGCGTCTTCTTCACATATGGTGTCTCACTTAATTGTTCGTCATCTAGATTTACTTCGCCACATTGGAAGCTTCTGCGCCTAATAACGTTCTCTACTGCGCCGGTATTTCAGATATGTGAAGGCTACACCCAGTGAAAGATGCGTCCATTAAAAACTTGACGCGAATGACGGCCTACGTGCGCTCCAACTGTCTTCGTACAACGGAAACGTGCCTCCGAGGCACGGTGTACGCTATTAATGCCTAGCTTTACACACTGAAGAGCCAAAAAACTGGAACACCTGCCTAATATCGTGTAGGGCCTCCGCGAGCGCGCAGATGTGCCGCAACACGAATTAGCATGGACTAGACTAGTGCTGTAAGGAATTGACTCCATGAATCCTGCAGGGCTGTCCATAAATCCGTAACAGTACGAGACGTGGGAGATCTCTTTTGAAGAGCACGTTACAAGGCGTTACAAGGCGTTCAAGGTATGTCTGGGGAGTATGGTGGCAAGCGGAAGTGTTTAAATTCAGAAGAGCGTTCCTGGAGCCACTCTGTAGCAATTCTTGATGTGTGAGTTGCCGCACTGTCCTGCTGGAATTGCTCAAGTCCGTCGGAATGCACAATAGACATGAATATCAGACAGGATGCTTACGTACGCGTCATCGTCAGTGTCTTATCTAGACGTATCAGGAGTTCCCTATCAATCCAAATGCACACTCCCACACTATTAGAGAGCCTCCACCGGCTTGATCAGTCCCCAGCTGACATACAGGGTCCATGGAATTATGAAGTTGTCTCCATACCCGTACACGTCTATCCGCTCGATACAATTGGAAATGAGAATCGTCAGACTAGGCAACATGTTTCCTGTCGTCAACAGTCCAATGTCGGTGTTGAGGGACCTAGGCGAGGCGTAAAGCTTTATGTCATGCAGTCATCAAGGGTACACCAGTAGGGCTTCGGCTCGGAAAGCTCATTTCGATGATGTTTCGTTGACTGGTTCACACGCTGACACTTGTAGGCCCAGCACTGAGCAGTTTGCGAAAGGGTTGAGCTTCGGTCACATTGAACGATTCTCTTCAGTAGTCGTTGATCCCGTTCTTGCAAGATCTTTTTCGGGCCGCTGCGTTGTCGGAGATTTGATGTTTTACCGAATTCCTGACATTCACGTACACTCGTGAAATGGTCAACGAAAAAATCCACACTTCATCGCAACTCGGAGATGCTTTGTCCCATCGCTTATGCGCTGACTATAACACCACGTTTAAAATCACTAAAATATTGATAACCTTCCATTGCAGCAGCAGTAACCGATCTAAAAACTGCGCCAGACACTTGTTTTTTTAATTGGGCGTTGCCGACCGCAGCGCCGTAGGCCGCCTGTTTACATATGTCTGTATTTGAAAATGTAGGCCTATACCAGTTTCTTTCGTGCTTCAGTGTATTTATGCCTTCTGCTCAGTTAAACCAAGTCCTCAACTTTATTTCTTGTGGAGTTGGCTGTTCCGCCTTATCGGAGAGGTGCCGACGTCGCGACGCAAATGCGTACCGACATAAACACCTTGCTGCCAGAAGAAAAGAGACACCAACGGTTGACATAACTCGGCTCCTCACCTGACCTCAGTATGCTGAGTTCGGGAAGTTGTAAATACATTACTTTCCCCGAAAGTCGATAATATTTATTTTCTTTTGTGCATTACGTTTCATAGTACGTATGTATCATTTATTTCAACTGTTCTTTATTTGTTAATACGTCACATTGTTACTTCATTCATTTTGCTACTGTTTTATATTTTATATTGTACGAATATGAATGTTCTGGTTTTATATGCTTTGTAAATCTTTGGTTAGGCTAGGAGAAGTACTGCGTCAGAGAGAGAGAGAGAACGAACGACTATCGATAGAGAGCGTGCGAGTTGTTGTGGTATCGTGGCCGGTTCGCGGATGGCGAAACGTGGAAGAGTTCGGCGTGAAAGACGGTGATACGCGGAGGGCCAATTAATTACAGTGCGTCCGCTGTGTTAATAGGAGATCGTTCATTATTAAGTGAACAGTGAAACCTGAAAAATATACCGAGTGTTTGCAGTGACGATTTTACATACTGTGTGAACTTGTGACAATTTGCCGTGAACCAGATATCATCGTCGTGTGGAGACACTAACTGTTAGAATTGCGTGAAAGTGGAAAAAGAACCAAAAAGTTAAGTAAAAGGACAGTGCTGCGATTTAATCAAGAAACATTTACTAGATCATCCAAACTGTCTTAAAGACGACGACGTAAATTGAGCTGATGTTTAACGGACTATTATAGTGATAAACACATGTGACTGTTTTCCTGTAGCAATACGGTGAAAGAACTGTGCGAAGTATTAGCATTAACCGGCTATATATTGTAAATACTAAAGACATTGCATAATTCCGACCTACCCGCACCGCGTGATTAATAAACTTTTAATAATAAAACGTCGCGCGCGTAACGACAACGCACACACTGGAACTATTATTATCGCGCCAGTGCTGCCAGCTGATTCGACTACATCAGAGACGTGGACCACCCACGTAACTGGAATATTAATGAAACAGGAGGATCCATCATTATCTTCACGCCACGAATCAGGATTAACTTCACACATCGTCCACGCGGACCACCGCTGACGTCATCGCACTGCCTGCAGAAACAGTTAAGACATTAAAGAAAATTATTACGCTCGCTCTCATTTCAAAACTAAAGACCATTG
The DNA here is from genome assembly GCF_023898315.1 of Schistocerca nitens. Taxonomy (NCBI): domain Eukaryota; kingdom Metazoa; phylum Arthropoda; class Insecta; order Orthoptera; family Acrididae; genus Schistocerca; species Schistocerca nitens. Next base: position 850,984,651 of record NC_064615.1, on the reverse strand, counting down.
CAGTTAAATTATCTATTTTGGAAATACTGTCACAATATCAAGGTTCAATTTTGTTTAGTTCCAATAAATATTCTTTCCATTATTTTGTCTTGTTGACAGTGTTGAAAACCCGCCAAATTAAAGTTCAATTAATAATTATCTTTCAAAATTTTTCTCAGACATTTTGCTTCTCATCATAATTTTATTTTAATGTTTGTGTGTAACTTCTTTTGGAGGGAGTACATATTTTATTTTTTGTGCAGTGAAATTAGCTACCATAAAATTAATTATGTTACCAGCCGATGCTGTCCGCCATTACTGCTTGAAAACTGACCAATAGTATTTTTAAACCTATTTTCTCATTGGCTGTCAGCTTCAAAACAAAATTACGTATTTCGTGGGCATCTAGCAGATGCGCGATGTCTATGTAGGCCCCTACAATGATCAGGATTTCTCCTCCACTTCACTTAAGAGACAGAATCAAGTCACTGAAATACCTGACGATTCATTACCTCTTCTCGAAAACTTCCAACACATTTCTGTATCAGCGAAGTAGACCAGCCTATGATATTCAGCATGAAAGAATCTCTTGACCACTCCTTCAAATCGGCGGAAAAAAGTTAAATCGAAAGGCTTAAGGATCCATAAATGTGAGGCGTCCACGAATACTATTTTGAGCGGGACAGTTGTACACGACCTTTGGGACTGTTGCACTTCCAAACAACGTGCCGCTTCCTTATGAGTTAACTTTGTCAGATTTACGACAGAGTACTAAGGATTAACAGATCGAAAGCTCAAGACATCTATGCGATTTTTCATTATTTGACGGCCCAGTTTTTTCAAGATACTGGTTGCCTTTTTAGAGGAAGAAGATGGGCCGAACTGGGATATGACTGAATCTGACGACAGCAGTGGAGAGGACCAATGAACGTTCTGATCAGTTCTGTATATCTTTAATGTAATTTAATCTTTTGTTGTGTAAAAAATTAGGACAGTATTAGGTTTTTAAAGTATAATTAATGCATCCATTCAGTCATTCCTTCACACTCCCAGCTGCATTTTCTGATAGAAACAGCCTATGTCAGTGAGGACTGTAATTTGATAAAAATTGTGTTATGAGCTGCACTGAAAGATAAGTTAGTACAATGTTATAAAAACGATTTAGACTTTCCCAAGAAGCCACATAAAAAGACATAACTGACGGCAAGACGCTTTGCAACTGTTTAGAACGCTGTTTTGCTCTCCTGAAACATGTAATTCTTTGACAATGATCGTTTGTGTTATGAAGTCTTCACTTACTTGATATTAACAATTTTATAGTGTCGATAATTAAAACTTAATGACTACCATTTTACTCTTGATCAGTCTCCCACTTCTTAGAATATTTCACACACGCTGTAGTGGAACTACGCCAAAAACTGAAATGGCCAGCTCAGGATTCGATTTGCGAGATTGAGCAACCACATGCAACACTCCTGCAAACTAAGTCGTCCGAACATGTTCCAATGCCCGACTCGCTGCTTCACACATCTTTTTCTTCTTCTTCTTCTTCTTCTTCTTCTTCTATTGCCTACCCATTCCGGATGCTGATGATCATCATAGCTAAGTCAATTTCGCTTTATCGAAAAACTTACTCGCTCCCGTGTGAAGATTGTGTCCGTAAGATGCCGAGCCAAGATGCTCTTTCCCGTCCTCTGTTACCAGATATCAGCAATTTGTACGTGCTGATCTAGAACGAACAGTTTCCAAGGTGAACCCGAACTCCACTGACAAATTTTCGGAGGTTCTTCTGGGACATTTGAGTATGTTCATATAAAGAATACGTAGTCTCAGGTAACACGTAACAGAAAAATTAGGTAATTATGATTTATTCGGTTTAACACCCCAGTTAGCTTTGTTTCTGTGCAAAAGTCCTCGTAACGATGAAAGATACTGTAATATGCAGTCAACAAAACACACAACCCAAACATCAAATGGCTCTGAGCACTATGCGACTTAACTTCTGAGGTCATCAGTCGCCTAGAACTTAGAACTAATCAAACCTAACTAACCTAAGGACATCACACACATCCATGCCCGAGGCAGGATTCGAACCTGCGACCTTAGCAGTCACGCGGTTCCAGACTGAAGCGCCTAGAACCGCACGGCCACACCGGCCGGCCCAAACATCAAATGCATAATTATTCATTTCTTCCACTGCATTTGGCGACCCATATACGTACTGACCAAATCTCCCCCAGAAAACCAATACGTACTACCATGTATGTCCCTTAACGTAAAGCCGGCCGGGGTGACCAAGCGGTTAAAGGCGCTACAGTATGGAACCGCGCGACCGCTACGGTCGCATGTTCGAATCCTGCCTCGAGCATGGATGTGTGTGATGTCCTTAGGTTAGTTAGGTTTAAGCAGTTCTAAGTTCTAGGGGACTGATGACCATAGAAGTTAAGTCCCATAGTGCTCAGAGCCGTTTGAACCTTAACGTAAAGCAGTTCCAACACTTCCCGTAGAACAATCTCGAAAGAGAACCGAGCAGTAGTGAACACAGACACCTGAGCGAAGAGTAAAGTGTGCAAATCCGTCAACAGGAAGTACAGCGAGTGAACGGAACATTTAGCACACGGAGCATGGCGCCGACATTTACACTGTTGTTCAGTTTGTTTCAGTGTGATACAGAAACGAAGATAAATCGCGATAAGCCATCAAACGAAACACAATTACTGTATAACGTACCACCGGAGACCAAGACTTCTTCATATCAAACTACTCAGAAAATACCCCTGGACATCCTCCGAAATTTTGCGGTGAAGAACTCCTAGAAATCTGCTGGAAATGGTCTCACAGTTGAGATATCATGAAACTCCAGTTTTCATTAATTGTTCCGTCAGTTTTCCGTATTAGTTCAGTGACGTCTACAGACGGATGACAGCTTTTGTCATCGTTATGCACTTTTTTCCTTGCTGTCTTGAACGAATGACCGAGAGAAGTGGCGCAGTGGTTAGTACACTGGACTAGCATTCACGACGACGACGGTTCAAACCCACGTCCAGCCATCCTGATTTAGGTTTTCCGTGATTTCCCTAAATCGCTTCAGACAAATGTCGGAATGGTTCCTTTGAAAGGGCACGGCCGATTTCCTTCCCCATCCATCCCTAATGCTGGCTTGTGCTCTGTCTCTATTGACTCCGTTGTAGACGGGACGTTAAACTCTAATCTCCTCCTCTTAAACAAATAACATCACTGACGGTCAACATATTTGTCACATTCGCTCCGTAGAGGACTCAGTCGCACAAATTTGACGATCCGTGCCAACAGCTGTGAGGTTTTTTGCCTTCCAATTATATTATAAAACGGACAACGTACTTGACAGAGTTTTCGATTGAGATAAGTGCAGTAGGCGAACAAGAAGCAACTCTGATTTCTTTCTGTAGCGTATCTAAGAACGCTGAACTAATAAATCACTATTTTCCACGTTACACCACTTTCCATGCAATATGAAAACGGAGGTTGTTGAACTGATAGCACTCGTAAATGAGGGTGTATGTAGTCTGAGAAATGAAATAGCTGAGTGGAACGAAGACGGTGTGTATAGAATTAGACGAGGTACGGTATGTCATTGTCTCCTCATTCCCCTTTCTTGCGCAGGAGACAGTAAGAAGGATATGAATGTTAAATGGTGTACTCCATTTTCTGTCTGCACTTTATCCAGTAATAACAGTTCTAGCATTATTTATTAATTCTATTCTGTATTTTCTTTTCTTTTTTTTACGTTCATTTCTTGATATAGCTATTACTCGTACATACAACATTTTCCATCGACGATGAGCAAACAAAATCGAATCCTTTTGCTTATTTCCTCACATAATGCTCGTAAATGTGCATCCTAATAACAGTCCGTTATATTTAAGTACGACACTTATTGTCAGGGCCTTGTATACACAAAAATAAGTAAACACGTTAGTGTGTCCTTTATTGCATGAATCAAAACAGACGAATGATACTTCACCATATTAGCAGGAATCCGTGAGACTAAATAGAAATATTAAAATGTTTCACAACATATTTATCACACAGCGTCGGTTGCTAATATTCGCACTTGACTGCTAGTTTCGATCACACAGTAATCATCTTCAGATCTTAAAATGAAATGAAACATTAATAGATAACTATGTCTTTGGATGAAATAGGTATAAAAATATTTAAAACTGAAACATTTAAAACTGTACCTGAATTTTAACATTACAAAGAATGAGATTGTTTAAAACAAAAAGTACTACCTAATTAAACAGAAATAGTCATGCAATTAGGGTAGCAGCGCAATAGTGCATTTGTGAGAACGTTGCATGGCATTTAGCACTGTATCTGTGCACGCTGCAGATACATATGTCGTGGATGATGGATAAGAGAGGGAAGAATGTGGGAAATCAGAAGAAATACTCATATACTGCAATATACCAGCATTTTTCCACATCTTCGCCCATGTATGCATTTAGCGCAAAAATATAATGAACACTCCTCGTCCTCATCCTCTCTGTGTCTACTTCTTTCTCCCTGTGTCTGACTACCTCATCCATCTCTAGATGTTTATCTCTTGCTCCCCACTCTGTCTCTTCATCTTCTTCTCCTCCCCCTTGCTTTCTTTCTCCAACCCTTCTCTCTGTCGATACCTTTCTCCCCTCTCTCTGATCATATCTTACTCCTCCTATCTCTTTCTACCCCCCCCCCCCTATGCCTTTCCACCTGCCCAGTGACCCTCTACGTCTTCCTCCTGCCACTGCACCTCCCACTTCTCTCGTGTCCATTTCGTCCTCCTCCTCGGTCTCCCTCCTCTTCTATACGTCTCAGTGCGTCCCTAGTCATGCTCACTTATATCTGAGGTCCTGCAATATAGTCCAATAAAGGAGGCTGACACTATTCCACAACATGAATTTTATACAGAGCAGGCTTAGATTAGGGACATGAAATTCATTTATTTTCTCCTGTCCTACAGGCACAAATCAGGTAGATAAGAAAGGCCAATACTACTCAAACACAACATGCCTGTCATGCAAGGCAGCCTACATTTCTACATCTACATCTACATTTATACTCCGCAAGTAACCCAACGGTGTGTGGCGGAGGGCACTTTATGTGCCACTGTCATTACCTCCCTTTTCTGTTCCGGTCGCGTACGGTTCGCGGGAAGAACGACTGTCTGAAAGCCTCCGTGCGCGCTCGAATCTCTCTAATTTTACCTCCGTGATCTCCTCGGGAGGTATAAGTAGGGGGAAGCAATATATTCGATACCTCACCCAGAAACGCACCCTCTCGAAACCTGGTGAGCAAGCTACACCGCGATGCAGAGCGCCTCTCTTGCAGAGTCTGCCACTTGAGTTTGCTAAACATCTCCGTAACGCGATCACCGTTACCAAATAACCCTGTGACGAAACGCGCCGCTCTTCTTTGGATTTTCTCTATCTCCTCCGTCAACCCGATCTGGTACGGATCCCACAGTGATGAGAAATACTCATGTATAGGTCGAACGAGTGTTTTGTAAGCCACCTCCTTTGTTGATGGACTATATTTTCTAAGGACTCTCCCAATGAATCTCAACCTGGTACCCGCCTTACCAACAATTAATTTTATGTGATCATTCCACTTCAAATCGTTCCGCACGCATACTCCCAGATATTTTACAGAAGTAACTGCTGCCAGTGTTTGTTCCGCTATCATATAATCATACAATAAAGGATCCTTCTTTCTATGTATTCGCAATACATTACATTTGTCTATGTTAAGGGACAGTTGCCACTCCCTGCACCAAGTGCCTATCCGCTGCAGATCTTCCTGCATTTCGCTACAATTTTCTAATGCTGCAACTTCTCTGTATACTAGAGTATCATCCGCGAAAAGCCGCATGGAACTTCCGACACTATCTACTAGGTCATTTATATATATTGTGAAAAGCAATGGTCCCATAACACTCCCCTGTGGCACGCTAGAGGTTACTTTAACGTCTGTAGACGTCTCTCCATTGATAACAATATGCTGTGTTTTGTTTGCTAAAAACTCTTCAATCCAGCCACACAGCTGTTCTGATATTCCGTAGGCTCTTATTTTGTTCATCAGGCGACAGTGCGGAACTGTATCGAACGCCTTCCGGAAGTCAAGGAAAATAGCATCTACCTGGGAGCCTGTATCTAATATTTTCTGGGTCTCATGAACAAATAAAGCGAGTTGGGTCTCACATGATCGCTGTTTCCGGAATCCATGTTGATTCCTACAGAGTAGATTCTGGGTTTCCAAAAACGACATGATACTCGAGCAAAAAACATGTTCTAAAATTCTACAACAGGGCCCAGAAAACTGTTTCCTGCACCTGACACGGGATTCACGGGAAAGCAGGTTGGTTTGGTAGGCTTATGCCGCTCTTCAGAACATATGTTTCATGCAGGGCAGCCTATACCCCAGAGTTTGGAAAACACATGTTTCTGCCCACATGTCCGCTCTTGTTGGAGCTGCGTTATAATACTTATAGCGCTGATACTTGTTAGGCCTACTGTTTCAATGCCAAATTTGTTTGAAATCAATCTAGGGGCTAGGAAGAAATCCCATTGACATTATGAAGGAAAATAGTTAACGCATTTAACACTAACACAAGAGATGTTAAAATTATAATTAAAAGACCGAAATAAAACAATGTGCACAACTCCCAGTGTTCGGAATTTCAGATGTGTTATGTTCATATACACAGAGCTCAGCCTCTTTGCAGCCATGCTGGTCCTCAGCCACATTGCCAGCAAGTGCAGCGAGCTACTAAAGTCGTGCTACCCATGGGGGCTGTAACGGAGGTGGTAATTGTTGCTGACTGGGACGTTTACATATGTCAGCAAAATTCTTGTAGTACTCCAAATTCTTGAAGTCGCAGTGGAGACTAAGCAATTTATTTGGTACTTTCAGGTAATGTCCACATACTTCAAGTTCTTCCAGACTGTTCGAAAATCGCCTCATAGGTGTGGTGTGCAAAATTTCAAGACGCGTCTCCATTAGTTCTACTGAGTGTTTAATTTCATTTAGAAGATTTTCATATGCTGTCATTATTTCGCAGTGTTGTATATCTTTCAAGCTGCGTATCAAAACTTCTACTATTCTGACTATCATTCTGTTTGTGACATTCATTGCACCTAATCTTGTGTACCCCCAGTGCACTAAACCAGCAACGTGATTTATTTGCATCATGTTTTAGCCTAAATCGAAGAGATTCACTTGTATGGAAGCCTCTCCTTAACTTTGTTTTCCGAATCTGTGGCGCTATTGAATCTGCCAACCTGTTCTCTATATTCTGTAGGCATGTACATTGATTTTTGTGCATGGTGTTACTCTTTTAACGTAATGGGATCTGTTCTCCATGAGTGCTTTGTTATAATTTTTTTAAGTTCGAATAACTTGCGTATTACGGCGGCTAGCTTAAGAATCGATATTTCATTTTTCGTTTCTGGCTTTGGGGTAATTCAAGCAGTCTCTTAATTAAGGAACAAAAATATGCGATTTTATATTCAGAGAAATGCCATGATGTAGGAGCTATAACGAAATCTGTACAAGTGGGATTCCTGTAACTGCTGAATCTATGACCATCATCTTCTTTAGAGACAGTTACGTCAAAGAAATTGATTACCCCTATACATTCATGTCCAACAGTAAACTTTACTGTTGAACGAAAAGAAGTAAGTTTCCCAGTAACCACATTGATTTACTTTATACTCCCTTTCAAAAACAAAATGGAATCATCAGTATATCGGTAGTAGTATTTCTTTGGTTAGTTAATTCTGGATTTTCACTGACAAATCTCTGCTCTACATAGTTCATGAATATTTCAGCCATGATACCAACGAGGGCGTTCATCATTGTTAAACCTCCGTTTTTGGGGTGAATTTTAGGATTAAGAGTAACTGCAAGCTAACGTTAGTTGCGCTATAACTCCATCGTTTCTCCTCCAGGTACTTTTTTTTGGAACAATTGATTGTTTTTAATTAAGTCGAGGGTTTCACAGGTAGCCACATTGGTATACAAATTTACTGTGTGACGCAAGCGGTGCATCTACTGGTATTGCAATACGATTGACGCTATTTGCAAAGTCAAAGGTTTTGTCAATACTAGACTGTTGAGCAAATATTTATCTTTTGAATGCATCAGGACTCTGTTATTTGTTGGAGATAAGACTCTTGAATTTTTCTTGCTTGTGTAGCTTAAACAGTATGGAAGAAGTTGAAATACATGGACATTACCAGAAAAAACGAAATAAAATACTTAATCTACAATTTGACTTCGAGGTACTTCAAGAATTTTTATGATGCCCATGCTCACCACTTTACCTGCCACCCCACTCGGCAGAACAAGACTCCAGGAATGTAATTCTTCAGGACTTCCCAGAGAGGAATCGTCATGCTGAACAGTATCAGAGAGCACCTGAAGAGTAATGCGAGTCACGCAGCTTTCTTTTTTTTGTTTTTTTTTTTTTGTTTTAATTTTAAATGTCACGCAAGAGAGACGTGAATAACCGGCAGAAACTCGATTGTTCAACACAAGGCTTCAGCAGCTTTCCGCACTCGCTGAAGGCAAATCTGAGGTCCAGTGTGGCCGCAAACGGCCTGAGCCCAGTGAGCACGAGCACAATACACCTAACTTCTAAATTAATTATATGTTTTGATAAGATGTGCCACGTATTAGTGTCAAGTGTGTTATCAGAGTTGCTTCTTAATGTCAGATGAATTGTATTATATCTTTTAGACAGTTGTTTTTTATATTTTAGTTACGCAAAATATCGGCATTTTTCTCCATCCTCACCTTTCCTCCCTTACCCATTTTTCATGATCCATGGATCTGCATATTGCGTAATGCGATCAGTATAATGCTAGATACCACTGAATGTTCTCACAACTGTAGTTTTTTGCTGTTACCTCTATTGTGTGGCTTTGACTATGTTCTCGTTTTTTAATAATTGTCACTAGTCAACATTCGGTATTAATTAGGTACTATTACGTGTTTTAAATAATGTCATCTGTGTAATTTCAGTTTTAAATGCTTTTCTACCTACTTCATCTGATGAAATAATTATTTATTAGTGTTTTAATTCTATATTTAGATGTGAATATTATCACTGCTTGCTACTGAGACAGGTAATCAATTTGGAATATTAGCAGTGAAGACTGCACTATAAACCTTTTTTTTAAATAATTATTTGAACAGTTATGGAATCTCTAAGACACTATGTCATCCATAATTAAAAAAAATAATCTCCGAGGATAACGTAGACGGTATTTCGTAGTCTCACGAGACGTAAAGAGTATCAAAAGCATCACATTACGGAAAGCAATAGCCAATTCGGCAAAAGGCAGTAAGTGAGCAACACCTGGCAATGGGTTCTTAAAAAATACTAAATGTAAAAAACGTAATTTACGGAAGTACGCAAGAAGTTCCTATTTTGTTCATCGCCGAGGGACGCAGGCAGGTAAAATCGTCAAATTTCTAGTTAGTTCGAATCTCGGCAGTGCAAGAAATTTCGTAACTGTAATCGTATTAACGATAAATGATGGTGAATATAACTCAATGTAAACGTTGCAGTCGCAGTCATGGTAAACTAATAGTTATGTTATCATGGTACAGTAAGAGTTATGATTTAAATACTGTCACTACTTTAAAAAGGCTTGAAATTATTGCAAGGAGAGGAGGAAGAATTTTTACTCGCAGGAATGACCCTTCTGCTCCACAGGGTGATATACTTCTATACAAATCGGCGCTCTTTACATTAATCCGAGATCGACTGCGACAAGTCAATCTATTCCACGTAGGCTACTTGAAATGAAAATCGATTTACATTAAATGTATTCGCAGTTGCGAACATGTCCGAAGGAACAATGCACCATACTTCTGAAGAACACAGGCACTGCAATATCGAAAACTACTTTGTTCATCACAGACTAAAGTCTATGTAATTAAAGTTGGATCTGGTGTAACATAACAAACACTTTCGGCCACTACACAAAAACTGCATTTCCACATCGATCTTTTAGCTAACTTTTACACTATTAGCTTACTTCTTGTGGGTAAAGGTTACCTATTTCGTTTGTCTTTAAGAAGTTATCTCTAGGTTTGTAACGTTGGATGTCACAACCACCTCGAATTCACGTTAATGAAATCGGTGTTGTGGAAGATGTCTTCTATCAGCTAATCCCTTAAGGCATGATATAAGAACGCCGCTCATCTAAACTTGACTTTTTAGGAAATGCCTGTTGAATCAACTGATGTACTCCAGTCGAAGATGACCAAAAAACTTCGATTTTGATACTTAATTATGCTTAAAAGACTACTTAGAAATTGCTAACCATAACCCATAAAACATAACGCACAAAGCCATAAAACATAAACCATAAACCATCATCCATGACGTGTACACCTAACCAATGATGCACAATGTTTACCCAAACCAGTAACTATAACCAGCAGCCAATGCACTTATCCAGTAACCATTTAACTGTAACCATAACCTATAATCAAAAATTTATAAACCAAGACTCATAACCTAGTAATGCAATCATCCATAACCCATGGCCCATAACTCACACCAATATGTCGTAAACCCATCAACTATAACCCATAACCCATATTTGCAATCGATTAGTTACTATTAATTTTTTGGAGCATCAATAAAGATACACTGATAACTTTTGTAAAAGAACTATATCCAATTTGAGTTTCTTAATTGTCTGATCAGAGTGAATCATTTGGAATGTAGTAATGTTATTCAGTTTGATTTTAAATTTTTACTTATTTTTGATTTTTTATGTTTTAGGCCTTCCAAGCCTTTTCAAGCCGGTTTAATTACTATATTACAAACACTACATGCAAGTGATCAGACCTGGCCACATGTAATGGTCTCCCGACATCATTTAGACGCTTTGAACTCTCGGTATAATTGGCCATCAACTCAAATTTAATTTAAGTGGTTCTTAATTTGATTTATAAGACATGTGGTAATTCTGATGCAGCATTTGTTTGACTTCGTGAGAAAGGCGTCACAAGTCACCAGTATAAGAGGAACAGCCTTAATTAAAGGGGTGGAGGAGGGGCAGTAGCACTTGGGCAGTTGTGTAACCGATTGTTGTGCTGTGTCGAGCCATGCTGTCGACTGCTACCGTTGGGAATATGTTTCAAAATAGCCTGTACTGTTTTTGCCCAACAGGAGGAAGTCAACACTGATGCATCAAGATAGTTTAATGTATCTGAGTAATCTTTCTTGTATTTTGGAAGCCAAATAAACAAACATTATGCTGTGTTTTTGTTTGTTAAATATAAAGTAAGAAGATCATCTCAAACACACATTCTCGGCAACAAGTGACTACGGGACTGGTACGGGAATTGTGGATTTGAGAATCTGACTTGCTAGTTGAGGGTCGAATTGAAAGACATTCAATCTCAAAGGAAATTGTCTTTTAGGGCACATATATAGATGGAAACCCACTGTTGGCAAAAAGCTAGCCAGCGAACTTGTCCCCATGTTATGGTCGGACCACCACCAACAGCGTCATACTGCGGAGAATTTTGATGTTTAGTCTGAGACGTTGTAGCATAATTCCGTTTTGTGGAGCGGTACATAGACATCTGTCCTTCTACTGACTTGCCTTGCAATGTTTGCTCTTGGAATTTCCGTGCAATGTCTCAGACTGGAATATGTTGTCTAATTTCGTGAGACTGCCGTGCTACTTAAATCCTTAAGGAATCTTGCAGTTCTGAATCGTACATATCTCTTCCGTTAACGTTTCACTGTATGATTTCAAAAATGGTTCAAATGGCTCTGAGCACTAGGCGACTTCACTTCTGAGGTCATCAGTCGCCTAGAACTAATTAAACCTAACTAACCTAAGGACCTCACACACATCCAGGCAGGATTCGAACCTGCGACCGTAGCGGTCGCTCGGTTCCAGGCCGTAGCGCCTAGAACCGCACGGCCACTCGGGCCGGCTATGATTTCCATACTGATAAACAACAGCCAAGAAGTGGTCCTATAAGTCTTTGTGAGAGACGTCGAGTCACGATTACATATATACTTCTCAAGATCCTGTAAACTCAATGACGCTGGGTAAGCTACTTTCTAGGAACATTAGCAGTTTTCTGTCCTATTCCATTAGCATAAGTTGTTAGGGATGAATTACTGCGTATGTGCCTCGGCGCGGGTTATAATCTCTTTTATCTTGTTATAATGAACCCTAAGCAAGATATGATGGACGTAATAAGATTACCGTAGTCTGTTCCTCTGATACCGTTTCTCTAAATTTATGTAATATAATAGCGCGAGAACAACATCACATTTTCAGAAATTCCAATTTAAACTCACTGAGCATCTCATTTACACTGTACACTGATCTATTACGAACCTAGGAGCATGTCAGTGGTATAATACTATACATGCTGTTATGCCCGCCTATGACCGAAAATACTTTAGCATTACTTTATAATATGTCACACTAACGTCTTTTCTTTAATTTAAAAAAAAAACCGTACTTTCTCCTGTTTCTTCCAGGAAATCTTTCGGCTCCCCACTACGATTTCATGTGGTCGCCCCATTTCATACTGCTTCCTAATATTTATTAACACTAGATATTTGAAAGGTGTTCCAGTTCTGCCAGTTTACCACTGATGTAATCTGATACAATCGCATTATTTAACTTTGTTGTGGACCATGACTTGCACTTACATTTAGAGAGAGACCGCGTGCTGTGTGCTGCTTCCGCTACTGCACGTTAAGCCGTTCCCACACTTGAGGTGAAAGTGTTTGTGAGGCAGGATCTAGTTGTATTTTGTGAGGTCACTAAGTGGAATTTCATGTTACACATTAGTAAGAACCGCGAATGACTGAACACAGCAAGCCAGCCTTTCGCTTAGTGGAGAAGGACGTGGCCAATGAGAAGCAAGATGGTGATCTACGTCACAAGACGTTATCACAGTATTTGATTATACGTCTTACGAATACACGCGGTATCAAAGTACCAGCAGATTCAGAACCTCTTGAAAACGTTTCTTTTTCGGTACAATTTGTTGCAATAAAATGACGTCGTTAAAGGAATTTTCTATTATAACTTGCGCCTTATTAAACTACATCGCTTGAGAATTTATCAAAAACCTATCTATTTTGGTACGATTTGTTATCATTAAACCTTCAAGACAACCTAAATTCATACAGGTGTCTAATGAAGTGTGTAGTGATGAAGCGAAAATGGCGCACACATTTCTACACAAAAAACGATAACCGTTAAAAACTTGGTAAGAGCTTTCATAAATATAATAACCGTCGTCCAAGTTTAGGACCAGTTTCCTTGGCACTAAACACAGCCTTTGATGGCTTGCTGAATATCTGGCTTTTTTCTTTCTAAACTCTATGCACTGTTAAACAAGTTTCTAGCGACTATTTGTCTTTATATGATGTTGTTGTTGTTGTGGTCTTCAGTCCTGAGACTGGTTTGATGCAGCTCTGCATGCTACTCTGTCCTGTACAAGCTTCTTCATCTCCCAGTACCTACTGCAACCTACATCCTTCTGAATCTGCTTAGTGTATTCATCTCTTGGTCTCCCTCTACGATTTTTACCCTCCACGCTGCCCTCCAATTTGTGATCCCTTGATGCCTCAAAACATGTCCTACCAACCGATCCCTTCTTCTAGTCAAGTTGTGCCACAAACTTCTCTTCTCCCCAATCCTATTCAATACCTCCTCATTAGTTACGTGATCTACCCACCTTATCTTCAGCATTCTTCTGTAGCATCACATTTCGAAAGCTTCTATTCTCTTCTTGTCCAAACTGGTTATCGTCCATGTTTCACTTCCATACATGGCTACACTCCATACAAATACTTTCAGAAACGACTTCCTGACACTTAAATCTATACTCGATGTTAACAAATTTCTCTTCTTCAGAAACGATTTCCTTGCCATTGGCAGTCTACATTTTATATCCTCTCTACTTCGACCATCATCAGTTATTTTACTCCCTAAATAGCAAAACTCCTTTACTACTTTAAGTGTCTCATTTCCTAATCTAATTCCCTCAGCATCACCCGATTTAATTTGACTACATTCCATTATCCTCGTTTTGCTTTTGTTGATGTTCATCTTATATCCTCCTTTCAAGACACTGTCCATTCCGTTCAAGTGCTCTTCCAAGTCCTTTGCTGTCTCTGACAGAATTACAATGTCATCGACGAACCTCAAAGTTTTTACTTCTTCTCCATGAATTTTAATACCTACTCCATATTTTTCTTTTGTTTCCTTTACTGCTTGCTCAATATACAGATTGAATAACATCGGGGAGAGGCTACAACCCTGTCTCACTCCTTTCCCAACCACTGCTTCCCTTTCATGTCCCTCAACTCTTATAATTGCCATCTAGTTTCTGTACAAACTGTAAATAGCCTTTCGCTCCCTGTATTTTACCCCTACCACCTTCAGAATTTGAAAGAGAGTATTCCAATCAACATTGTCAAAAGCTTTCTCTAAGTCTACAGATGCTAGAAACGTAGGTTTGCCTTTTCTTAATCTTTCTTCTAAGATAAGTCGTAAGGTTAGTATTGCCTCACGTGTTCCAACATTTCTACGGAATCCAAACTGATCTTCCCCGAGGTCCGCTTCTACCAGTTTTTCCATTCGTCTGTAAAGAATTCGCGTTAGTATTTTGCAGCTGTGACTTATTAAACTGATAGTTCGGTAATTTTCACATCTGTCAACACCTGCTTTCTTTGGAATTGGAATTATTATATTCTTCTTGAAGTCCGTGGGTATTTCGCCTGTCTCATACATCTTGCTCACCAGATGGTAGAGTTTTGTCATGACTGGCTCTCCCAAGGCCATCAGTAGTTCTAATGGAATGTTGTCTACTCCCGGGGCCTTGTTTCGACTCAGGTCTTTCAGTGCTCTGTCAAACTCTTCACGCAGTATCTTATCTCCCATTTCATCTTCATCCACATCCTCTTCCATTTCCATAATATTATCCTCAAGTACATCGCTCTTGTATAAACCCTCTATATACTCCTTCCACCTTTCTGCCTTCCCTTCTTTGCTTAGAACTGGGTTGCCATCTGAGCTCTTGATATTCATACAAGTGGTTCTCTTCTCTCCAAAGGTCTCTTTAATTTTCCTGTAGGCAGTATCTATCTTACCCCTAGTGAGACAGGCCTCTACATCCTTACATTTGTCCTCTAGCCATCCCTGCTTAGCCATTTTGCACTTCCTGTCGATCTCATTTTTGAGACGTTTGTATTCCCTTTTGCCTGCTTCATTTACTGCATTTTTATATTTTCTCCTTTCATCAATTAAATTCAATATTTCTTCTGTTACCCAAGGATTGCTATTAGCCCTCGTCTTTTTACCTACTTGAACGTCTGCTGCCTTCACTACTTCATCTCTCAGAGCTACCCATTCTTCTTCTACTGTATTTCTTTCCCCCATTCCTGTCAATTGTTCCCTTATGCTCTCCCTGAAACTCTCTACAACCTCTGGTTCTTTCAGTTTATCTAGGTCCCATCTCCTTAAATTCCCACCTTTTTGCAGTTTCTTCAGTTTCAATCTGCAGTTCATAACCAATAGATTGTTGTCAGAATCCACATCTGCCCCTGGAAATGTCTTACAATTTAAAAACTGGTTCCTAAATCTCTGTCTTACCATTATATAATCTATCTGATACCTTTTAGTATCTCCAGGATTCTTCCAGGTATACAACCTTCTTTTATTATTCTTGAACCAAGTGTTAGCTATGATTAAGTTATGCTCTGTGCAAAATTCTACAAGGCGGCTTCCTCTTTCATTTCTTCCCCCCAATCACTATTCACCTACTATGTTTCCTTCTCTCCCTTTTCCTACTGACGAATTCCAGTCACCCATGACTATTAAATTTTCGTCTCCCTTCACTACCTGAATAGTTTCTTTTATCTCGTCATACATTTCATCAATTTCTTCATCATCTGCAGAGCTAGTTGGCATATAAACTTGTACTACTGTAGTAGGCATGGGCTTTGTGTCTATCTTGGCCACAATAATGCGTTAACTATGCTGTTTGTAGTAGCTAACCCTCACTCCAATTTTTTTATTCATTATTAAACCTACTCCTGCATTACCCCTATTTGATTTTGTATTTATAACCCTGTAATCACCTGACCAAAAGTCTTGTTCCTCCTGCCACCGAACTTCACTAATTCACACTATATGTAACTTTAACCTATCCATTTCCCTTTTTAAATTTTCTAACCTACCTGCCCGATTAAGGGATCTGACATTCCACGCTCCGATCCGTAGAACACCAGTTTTCTTTCTCCTGATAACGATGTCCTCTTGAGTAGTCCCCGCCCGGAGATCCGAATGGGGGACTATTTTACCTCCGGAATATTTTACCCAAGAGGACGCCATCATCATTTAATCATACAGTAAAGCTGCATGTCCTCGGGAAAAATTACGGCTGTAGTTTCCCCTTGCTTTCAGCCGTTCGCAGTACCAGCACAGCAAGCCCGTTTTGGTTAATGTTACAAGGCCAGATCAGTCAGTCATCCAAACTGTTGCCCCTGCAACTACTGAAAAGGCTGCTACCCCTCTTCAGGAACCACATGTTTGTCTGACCTCTGAACAGATACCCCTCCGTTGTGGTTGCACCTACGGTACGGCCATCTGTATCGCTGAGGCACGCAAGCCTCCCCACCAACGGCAAGGTCCATGGTTCATAGGAGTTTAAAATCTCATCTAGGAGCTAAATATGGACTGTCAGTGCACAGTTACCTGCGAAGGATTATCAAGACATATTACGAACCGAGTATAACGATAAAGAATAAGCATACAGATCTGTAACACAGTCACCTGATGGAGCAAACAATTAGAATAATGATTCATGGCTACACAGAGATTAGTTTTATGCAGACTGTTTCGAGACTGCGTACGAGAGTGTAATAGAAACGAAGCAGTGTTTGGTGCAATTTTTTTAAAATTTCCCGTTTTTTAAGTGTAAGAAAAGAAAATGACATTATTAGTTTTAACCATATTTTTCATTTGTGAAGGCGATTGTATTCAAAACACAGTAAGTATTAATAATAATGTCTTCAGTCACTTTTTTCGTGCCTTACGGTATCTCGAGATGCATTTTTGACCCTGTGGGTTCATCATCAGGTGCCTGTCATTTTAATTTTTTTAGAGTTTATTAAAACACTTTAAATGTTCATTGGAACGTCAAAAACTTTCTTCCTCGAAACTTCGATAAGTTTTTCACTGTTTCTTATTATTATTATTATTATTATTATGTGCGATTGGACCCATACGGATCACGCAAAGCTTTTCCGATTCAATTTTTTAATTCTCCAAACTTCTCTCATTCTTTTCCCATGAATTCTCTTTCTTTCCTCTGTCCATTTTGTCCCCTGTCTCTTGCAAACTTCATTCTCGGGTTGTACAGGGTGATTCAAAAAGAATACCACAACTTTAAAAATGTGTATTTAATGAAAGAAACATAATATAACCTTCTGTTATACATCATTACAAAGAGTATTTAAAAAGGTTTTTTTTCACTCAAAAACAAGTTCAGAGATGTTCAATATGGCCCCCTCCAGACACACGAGCAATATCAACCCGATACTCCAACTCGTTCCACACTCTCTGTAGCATATCAGGCGTAACAGTTTGGATAGCTGCTGTTATTTCTCGTTTCAAATCATCAATGGTGGCTGGGAGAGGTGGCCGAAACACCATATCCTTAACATACCCCCATAAGAAAAAATCGCAGGGGGTAAGATCAGGGCTTCTTGGAGGCCAGTGATGAAGTGCTCTGTCACGGGCTGCCTGGCGGCCGATCCATCGCCTCGGGTAGTTGACGTTCAGGTTTCATAACTAACCTTTTTCGTAGGACTCTCCATACAGTTGATTGTGGAATTTGCAGCTCTCTGCTAGCTCTGCGAGTCGATTTTCCTGGGCTGCGAACAAATGCTTGCTGGATGCGTGCTACATTTTCATCACTCGTTCTCGGCCGTCCAGAACTTTTCCCTTTGCACAAACACCCATTCTCTGTAAACTGTTTATGCCAACGTTTAATACACCACCTATCAGGAGGTTTAACACCATACTTCGTTCGAAATGCACGCTGAACAACTGTCGTCCATTCACTACTGCCGTACTCAATAACACAAAAAGCTTTCTGTTGAGCGGTCGCCATCTTAGCATCAACTGACGCTGACGCCTAGTCAACAGCGCCTCAAGCGAACAAATGTACAACTAAATGAAACTTTATAGCTCCCTTAATTCGCCGAGAGATAGTGCTTAGCTCTGCCTTTTGTCGTTGCAGAGTTTTAAATTCCTAAAGTTGTGGTATTCTTTTTGAATCACCCTGTACTTTCCAACTATTGATTTTTTGCCTGTATACATTTCTGTTTATAACTTCTGAAGAGTTTATTTGTGCATTTGCTAGATCTGTTTTGGTTTCTTGTATCCAGGGTATGGTTTTCAATTTTTCAATGTATATTAAAATTTTGTGGGAGAGTCTGGGTGTTGGGAGTCTGTGGATTTGACCGTAAAATTTTAGTCTTCTTTTCCGGATGTCTGCGGCGAGGTTAGATAATTTTTCTGTAGTTTTCCGAGACTGTAACCTGTATCCATCTGCAGTTCTTTTTGGGCCAAGAATCTTTCTGATAATTTTGCGTTCCTCTTTCAGGATGCCTTCCAGGTCGCCTTTTCTATGGAGTGTGAGTGTTTCGCTGGCATATAGTGCTTCGGACTTGATTACTGTATTGTAGTGTCGTATTTTTGAGTGAATGGAGAGACACTTTTTATTGTAGATGTTGTGGGTTTTCCAGTATGCTCTTTTCAGTTTTTGCAGTCGAACTTTTTGTGCAGTTTTCTCTCCCCCTGTGGGTTCTAGGACCTCGCCTAAGTATTTAAAGAATGGAACTCTCTCAATTTGTCCATATTTTGTAGTCAGTTTTTGAGTTTCAAATTTTGAGCAGATGAATTTGGTTTTTTGGAAGGAAATTTGTAGCCCAACTTTTTCGGCGCATTCTTTGAGAATGTCTATCTGTTTAATTGCTGTGGTCTCGTTTTCTGCTAGAATGGCCACGTCATCTGCAAATGCCAAGCATGAAATTTTAATACCATCTTTAGATCTTCCTAGTTGTATAGGCTTCCAGTAATTTTGATTCTTCAGTTCTTTTTCCCATTCTCGGATGACTTTGTCTAAGACAAGGTTGAAGAGGAGTGGAGACAAGCCGTCACCTTGTCTGACACCGGTTTTGATCAGGAAGGGCTCTGAGATTTCACCCAGGAATTTTATTTTAGAAGTTGTGTTTGTGAGCGTTTCTTTAATAAGGTTTAGGGTTTTCGGATCGAGTCCTAGATCCTCAAGGATAATAAAGAGAGATTGCCTATCGATTGAATCATAAGCCTTTGCGAAATCAACAAAGGAACAAATGATCGGACTGTTTCTGACTGCTTTGTATTTTAGTGTTGTCTTCAAATTGAAAATTTGTTCTGCACAGGATCGGTGAGGGCGAAAGCCAGCTTGGTATTCACCAATACTGTGTTCGAGTTGTTCTTGTGTTCGTTGAAGAAGACAAGCTGTGAGGATTTTATAAGTGACTTGGAGAAGGGAGATTCCTCGATAGTTGTTTATATCTGCCATGTCTCCCTTTTTATGCAGTGGATGAATTAGGGCGCATTTCTAATCTTCTGGTAGTTTTTCTGTCTGCCAAATGTCTGTGATGATTTGAGTGAGTTCTTTGAGGGAATTTGGTCCAAGATTTTTAAGTAGTTCTGCAGTGATATTATCTTCTCCGGATGCCTTGTTGTTTTTCAGTCTATGAATATGTCTTTGGATCTCCTCTAGTGTAGGTGGTGGGGATTCTGGATTTGTGTAGACAGCAGTTTCTTGAGGGAATCTTGAAGAAGGTTCAGGGCAATTGAGGAGTCCGGAAAAGTATCTTGCCAGCTCCTCACAATTTTCCCGATTTGTGAGCGCTAGTTTTCCATCTGGTTTTCTGAAACATAGATTTCGTGAGCCGTATCCATTGATTCTCCCAGCAAAGGTCTTATAGAAGTCTCGTACATTATAGTTACGGAAATTTTCATCAATAGACTCACACTGTTCCTTGAGGTACTTCCTCTTGACTTGTCTGATTGTTTTTGCCACTTGTCTTCTGGTGTTGTGGAAGTGATCTAGATTTTCTGGGGATTTTTTACTGTTATACTTCAGAAAGGCTTTCTTTCTTTCTTCCAGCGCTTTTTCACATCCAGAGTCCCACCAGGGGTGTTTTGTGTTCTTTTTCAATGGGATCAGTTCTTTTGCCTTCTTTGTAATTTTTGTTCGAAATTTTTCCCAAGAGTCAGCTGGTTCCTTTTCCCACTCCTCCTTCAGATTGGTTTCTTTGTTGTTCGTGTGTCAAATTTCATCATGTGTGTTTTCTTCGGATAGAATTTTTTTGGGGTGAATTTCACTTTAATGCGTGTTAAATAGTGGTCTGAGTCAATGTTCGCCCCTCTGCGGACTTGGACATCATGGATCTCTTTCTGTACGAAATAGGAGATGGCAATGTGGTCAATCTGATATTCGCCGATCTCTTGTATGGGGGACCTCCAGGTCTTTTGTTTTCTAGGTTTTTTTCTCAAAGATGTAGACATTATTTTTAGATTATTTTGTTGGCATAGTTCAATAAATCTCAGTCCGTTTCTGTTGGTGAATCTGTGTGCTGGATATTTTCCTACAGTTTTTTGGTGTTCTTTCTCTCTGCCAATTTGTGCATTGAAATCTCCCATTAAGATTTTGATATCATCCCGGGGAATTTGGCCGTGACATCTTCAAGTTTAGTCCAGAATTTTTCAGTTTGTAGTTGGCGTTTTTTGTTGTCTATGTTTGTGGGTGCATGAACATTTATCAATGTGTATTTCTTGTTGGCGCACTGGATACGCATGGTCATGAGGCGATTATTTATGGAAGAGACCTCTCTAATTGAGCCTAATATATTTCTGTGCACCGCAAATGCCATGCCCAGGAGTGGCGTACCATTGGCAATTCGTTTGTCAGTCTTGCTCTTGAAGATGCGATAGTTTGTATTTTCATCCGTGAATCTAGTTTCTTGTAACGCTAAGATCTTAATTTTTTGTTGGTCTAGCTCTGTTACTAAGTTGTGTAATTTTCCAGGTTGAATTAGGGTCTGAATGTTAAAGGTACCAATGTACATGGGAACCTTGGGACGAAGTTTGCTTGAGAATTCTGATCGTGATGGCCCGGGTTCCCCAGAATCCGAAAACCCAATTGTCGTCTGTCGACGAGTGGATTGGTTACCACCTGGTGTAATTCTGTCATTACTCTCACGAATCATGATAGCTTGTAAGTTTTGGTCCAGTGTTTCCACTGGGTGTTTAGAACCAGGGATTGTCAGTTCCTGGAGCATATAATACAGCCGCACCTACTAGATGGACAGACGCTGACCTCGCTGCCGCTCGACTCGAGTACAGACGCATTGAGGATTTGGAATGTGAGATTTTTTTTCAAGGTTTTCTCCTATAGATCCGCCGTGTTCTGCGTTAACAGGGTCACCTCGTGTAGGATGTGGCTCTTCACCACGCACGGACGGTCTTGGACGTAGCTTCCTCAGAGGCAAAGGTCTTGCATACCTCCTCAGCTCATCCCTGGAGTGGTGAGGACCAGTACTGAGTCAACCCCAAGCAAAGGTGCTACATCATTTGATTCGTGAATTACAAATCCTAACATCTAACCTTCCCAAAATAGGAACATATATTTCGCATAATCTCACTAAAGGGCACAAGTAAATGGTGTATTAAAATGAATCACAGCTGGTTATGGACCCACAGGGTCAAAAATGCATCCACAGATTCAATAGGACACGAAAAAAATTGAGTGTAGGAGTCATTGTTCATACTTCTTCTGTAGATAAAATATGTTTTGCACCTCGCGACTAATTTTATTTTGATATAGTATCTAAAAAACTGGACAAGTCGCTGACTCCACAAAAATTTTAACACATTACTCACGTTATAACACAAACATCACATGTTTAGTTTCTTATAATACAAGTGAATTTCTTATTTTGGAAAAAGATTTAATCCTCTACCAGTTGTATTTTTGCTGTTTAATTTCTAAATTACATCTAGAAGCAGATCAAACAAAAATTTACACCGTTATAGTTTGTCCTTTTACGGCCATTATTAATTCCTTGCTTAACTTCAATAATTTGCTGAATATAATAATGTTTGCTACGCATCAACGTTTTTGAAATGTAACTTATTATATTTCAGCACTACAGAAGATTTTAGTTAAAAAAAAGTAGGGTCGTGGATAAAGATGCTCAAAGTCAAATGTGATAGGTTCGCTTTATGCGATTTTCAAACTTTTTGTGTTCACTTCGAGTCTTCTAAAAGTTTCTAGGAGTTCCTCATTAATTTAAAATGAGTTGTGTACATAAAAATAAGCTGTCTTTCAGAAGTGAGTTGCATCTGTTTCGAAAAAATGCCAGGGAAGAAAGATCAATGATTTACAAGACTTTTTTTTACATCTCTGCCTGATTCGATGGCAATTCAGCATTTGCTTTTTTTTTACTAACCAAAAAAGCTTCGCTAATTATCTGATACATATTTATTTTATAAATAATGTATATTTTTAATAACACAGACATGTATATAGACGAGTACAAAAGAACACAGTAATTCTGAAGAATATAAATAATTTTCTTCCATCTACAAGAGAGCTTGCAGTACTTGCACTGGGAGTCCTGGCACATTACTGTTTAAAGTATTATTTTTCAGGTGTCCTACAGTTTCTACTTGCGTATAGAAGCAGAGATCCAATTAGAATGACCTCGGAGTTTTACTAAAAAATGAGAATGATGAAATATTATCTTATGTGGATGAAAATTGTGTATTTGCATTGCACTATTTGTGATGGAAGAACCAAAAATTTATTTCCTTACTGATGTAACATGGAGCTTGCCGTTCGGTTGAACAATATTCAAGGTTATTGATGTTTTTATTTATTATTCTATACACAGAATAACGTGGTTAACGTATGGATCAGGGTGGACATATGTGTTTTGATAAAGCTAACATAACAGTTTTAAACACGTTCATTTTTGTAGACATAGACTCAAGCCAGATATAGACGACAACACTGAGGGCACTGCACGTGATAATTAGCTCGTACCATCTGATTTTTCAGATCGTTCATAAACGTCTACTAACCGCGATTGAAACCCCGTCTCACATATAACTTTGCAGGCTTCCATAGCCAGTGGCACTTCTAATATAATTATTTTGGGTATTCGGCAGTATCATTATTAAACAGTAAATCGACTAAAATACTGATGTTTCGATCTATTTTGCAGCGTTCTCCAGGGCGACTAAATGCTGTGCGGTTGCACGTTGACGATCCAGCTTAGAGGACAGCCTTACAATGCATTCATGGTATCCCCTAGATTTTTGGTGGCATTGGAAGTTTTAATGTGGCCCCTTGGGTTCGTGAGCATCACTTCTAGAACCGTTAACGGGGACTTGCGTCTGTTTATCTCTGCGTTGAACTCACTATTCATATCTTTGTACATAGACGTGACAAAAGTCATGCTGATAGAGACACGCACATTTACAGAGGGCGGTAGTATCGCATACAGAAGTATAAAAATCCAGTGCATTGGCTGAACTGTCATTTTTAGTTAGGTGACTATCGTCGCACGACTGGAATTAACGCCTTTGAACACAGAATGAGTAGCTGGAGGTATAGGACAGTCCATTTCGGAAATCGTTAGGGAATTCAATATTCCGAGATCCGCGGTGTTACGGCATGACGTCAGAGCCGGCACGCCAGTTTGGAACGACAGAGAAGAGACGGCTCTGAGAAAAGGTCAGCCAATTGCACGCTGTACGACCTCCTTCCAGGAAGACAACGCGACAGCAGCGGCCCGTAAGTGGAGAGGACATAACTGACGCGTCCGACTGGTGGCAGCCCGCTTCGATAGTACCTTCAACGTTAGTCACTTCGTTAGCTGACGCATCGTAGCCTCATTATTAGCAAGCTCTAAATAGCACATACTTGTGTTTCTCTATTCTGAAGAAGACTGATTATTTTACATGTCGCCCTTTGCTTGCGACACATCTATCAAAGTTAAGTAATTGTAACTTGTTATAATAGAACTCATTAATACGAGTTCCTTGATTCTTTGTCTAGCGAGCCAAGTATGCAGGATTCCTAGACACAAAACGAAGTGTGAAGGATTTCCCGAGAATGCCCTATTTCTGGCCTTACCTGTCACCACCGACAAAACAGTACCCGACGGCCTTCACTTAACGACTGAGGGCAGCAGTGTTTGCGTAGAGTTTTCAGTGATAACGGAGGAGCAACACTGCCTGAAATAACCGCAAAAATCAATGTGGGACGTACGACGAACGTATCCGTCAGCGAAGTGAAATTTGGCTTTAATGTGCTATGACGGCAGACGACCGATGCGAGTGCTTTTTCTAACAGCACGACATCGCCTATAGCGCCTCTCCTGAGCTTTTGACCGTGACCATGTCGGTAGGACCCTAGACGACTCTAGATGATTGTTAAACCGTGGTCTGGTCAGATAAGTCGCGATTTTAGTTACTAAGAGCTGATAGAAGCATTCGAGTGTGGTGCAGACCACACGAAGCCATGGATCAAACTTTTCAACAAGGCACTGCAAATTAGTGGTGACTGCATAATGGTGTAGACGGGATCTTCAGATCCAACTGAACCGATCGACTGGAAATTATTTTCAGCTACACGGAGACCATTTGCAGCCTTTCATAGACTTCATGTTCCCAAACGACGATTGAATTTTTAGGCCGGCCGAAGTGGCCGTGCGGTTAAAGGCGCTGCAGTCTGGAACCGCAAGACCGCTACGGTCGCAGGTTCGAATCCTGCCTCGGGCATGAGTGTTTGTGATGTCCTTAGGTTTGTTAGGTTTAACTAGTTCTAAGTTTTAGGGGACTAATGACCTCAGCAGTTGAGTCCCATAGTGCTCAGAGCCATTTGAACCATTTTTGAATTTTTAGGATGACAATGCGCCATGTCACTGGTCCACAATTGTTTACGACTGGTCTGAAGCACGTTTTGGACAATTCGAGCGAATTATCTGGCCACCCAGATCTCCCGACATGCATCCCACCGACTTTTTATGCGAGATAATTAAGCCGTCAGGTCGTGCACCAAAATCCTACACTGTCAACACTTTCGCAACTGCGGACAGCTATAGGGGCCATAATGGCTCTGCACGGCTTGTTGAGGCCATGCCATATAGAGTTGCTGCACTGCGCCGGGCAAACGAAGGTCCGACACGGTATTAGGAGGTATCCCACGACTTTTGTCATCTCACTTGACGTGGGATCATTGAGCAGTTCATTCATATTGGGCTCATGGTATGTAGTGTCCCCAACTATTGCCGTGTTTTCTTTCCCACCTGTAAAATTACAAAACGTTTTTTGGTCCAGAGTTTATTTAGTGTGACTCTTTATTCAGTAGATGTGTCTATACCAGAGGCTTTGAATGTGCAGTGTTTTTTTTTTTTTTTTTTTTTTTTAATTCGATCTTCTATGCTTCTAGTTGTGACAGTCTCAAGAGTGATTCTTTGACACCTGGTGTAGTGTCGTCTTCTGTTATGCTCTGGATCGTCACAGAAATGTTCAAATCCTTTGACAGCAGTTCTGTAGGTCCTACCCTGATTGTATTAGTTGAGAGATTCACCTCAGTGCGAGAAGTATCCAATTCCGGTTGTGTACTTCTCTTCACCTATGCAAGTTCCATAACTTTCGTCTTTTGGCGTGTCCTTCTTGCTTCATTCGGATCAGAATGGTTCAAATGGCTCTGAGCACTATGGGACTTAACATGGAAGGTAAAAAAAATGGTTCAAATGGCTCTGAGCACTATGGGTCTTAACTTCTGAGGTCATCAGTCCCCTAGAACTTAGAACTACTTAAACCTGACTAACCTAAGGACATCACACACATCCATGCCCGAGGCAGGATTCGAACCTGCGACCGTAGCGGTCGCGCGGTTCCAGACTGAAGCGCCTAGAACCGCTGGGCCACAGCGGCCGGCGCTTCATTCGGAGTGTGCGCTTGGTGATGCGTCATTTTGTCACCCTTGTCCCATTAGCTGACGTTAACTTGGATGCCAACTACAGACGTCTCCTGAGTAGCACGCTGTTGTTAAAATCCGATTCATTCCCGCAGTAGTGAATAGCTAAGTTTACAGATTTTATTTTGCATTTCTAGTTCCGAAAAGTAGTGCCGTCAAATGGAATTTTGGTACCATGTCATGGGACCGGCATCTCTTTAGGAAGGCGAGATCGTTCAGCCGTTTCTCTTTAATCTTCCCCAGCTGTTGTAAGCTGTGAATATGGGCCGCGCGGGATTAGCCGAGTGGTCTAGGTGCTGCAGTCATGGACTGTGCGGCTGATCCCGGCGGAGGTTCGAGTCATCCCTCGGGCATGGGTGTGTGTGTGTTTGTCCTTAGAATCATTTAGGTTAAGTAGTGTGTAAGCTTAGGGACTGATGACCTTAGCAGTTAAGTCCCATAAGATTTCACACACATTTGAATATTTTTTGTGAATATGGCCATAAATTTCATGTATATAATGGTAAATAATATAAATGCCCAGGCTTCCACAGCCAGTGTCAGTTTGAATAAAATGATTTTGAGAATAAAACAACTAATTAGTGACGTTTCGACCGACTTCGCAGCAGACCTCTTAATGACGACGTAACTGCTGGATTCCTCTGATGATATTCTTACCTTATATAATGCCTTAGATCGGTTGTCAGGTGGCTACCGACGTCATACTCTGGGATAGCATCACACAATTCACACATTTCGCGATGAGAAACGGAGGCGGCTATGATGTCCATAGCTAGGCGGTATATAGAGAGCATGTAAGCACGATATTCTCCAAAATGCAATGTAAGTAGAATAGTACGCCGTATAACGCGCGCGGTAGCCTTCTGAAGGACATTTAGGCTACAACTGGACCTCTGGGCTACTATGACCTATAGGAACGAGGAAAAAAGTGTGTGTGTCATATGCCGTCTGTCTTTCGAGTGTGGGAGTCGACTTGGAAGTTGTCCTTGGGAGATGCTAATGAAGGTGGTTAGCCGGTGCCTCTTAAAGTGGTGTCACAGATGGAGTCGCACCCAGAAGTTGCTACAAGTGAGGCAAAAGCTGATTACTTCGTCCATCTGTGTTTGCACTACATGTTTGCGACATCATGTTAGTGTGCAAATTGTAGTACGCTACAGCACTTTTTCGTCTTGGTCGGTACTGACAACCTAAAAATCACTTACACTAAGGTTTCTGTCTGATGTCAAGAAATATTTATGTATTTAGCTCTCCAAAGTTATTACAAGACGATCGGATTCAATTGCTATATGCGGCTATTTTCAAATCACACGATAATACAGAAGTTATATTATTCGCGAAAAGCATCAAAGAGCACATTATTTTCAACTATGAAGTTTATAGCTGAAAATTTATGCAAGCAGTGACTGAAAGAAACCTCGTAGGTCGTCGAAGTTGTCCAATCACAGCTTCCCATGCTACAGGTATGGGCATTAGGGCAAGTTGTTATTACCTAACTGTGATTGCTGACCAGAAGATAAATGATGGCATTTGAAAACAGTCACCTTGTTTTACAATCGTAGACATACCGTTTCAGGACACCGTGTCGACTTTTAATACAATGAAGACTGACAGAATACATGTGGATCACTTCCTATGTTTGTTCGGATTACGTGCTCTAACGTTATTACAGGCCATCAGCAAAACCATGCCTAATTACAGTGAATTGCAGCTCTTCATCAGTGCAAGGATTCCGTTAAAACTCTACATTGTAGCAAAATCCTTGCTTGTTGGCGAACTGCTGTTCGCTAAGATTAGATGTGGGATAATTAGATATGCAACTGAAAGTGCCCTGTAACTGCGGCCGAAACCGGTTAGAAGAATAAAGATAAAAAGTGATCCAGATGCACTCGGTGGTAATTATTGTAATGATACAGACCAGGGCTGGGCGCGTGAGCTGCCAGCGGGCACCCTAAGCATTTTGAAGTGCCGTGCGGACACGATGCGCTAGCGCGCATTGTTTTAGTCGCGAACTGGACTGAAGACTGCGGGTAACTCACGATTGGCAGCTGACGCTCGAGTACTCTTTGCATTGTCGTAATTACTACAGTACGACAACGTGATCAGTACTTAAGACATAATATTACGTCTGCATGCTATTTGACCAATCATTGCGGGAGCTCCACTTGTTGCAGTAAAGGAAAGTATCCATAAAGACCAACTATGCTTTACACAAAACTGTCATCGAATAAAAAAGTAATAATAGCTTATATTATATGTTGTGAAGAAAAGCAAATGAATTTACGCCAGTGGAGATTTTCTAGCCGCCATCTCTTCGCATAAAGTTTTGTATGTCAATATCTGGGTTGCAAAATAGCCGAACTGTTTGCCTATGTATCAGAGTGAAATTTACTTTTGACTTCTTTCCCTGTGTTAACAGAGCGTACGTCATGTTACGCTTTCTTCTCAGCGTGAGTGTATCGTCCCAGGCTCGTCCCATTAACTAAAGGCAAGTACACACATTCAGATCACACCAATAGACGATAGAAAAGCGGTTGGCCAAATGCAGTTTTGTAGAGGCACAGTATGGCGACAAAGGAAGAAATAAATAATAATTTTTTCACTGCGTAACATCATATGCAGTACAAGCAGCGCAGCAAAGTAATGCAATGCACAGTTTGGCAGCAATTACAAGCAGTGGTAAACGTTCCAAATTCTGCTTTCAGTTCAGCAGAGAACGTGGTGAGGGAGGGGGCAGGGGGTGGCAGGGGTGGTACAGTGATCAAGGTAACGGGAAAAAATGCCAAGTTTCGTGGTCACAAATACAACACAGGCATAAAACAGTCAGCAAAGAACACATGCTTTTTTAATAAACACCTACTAATTTGTATAATCTCTCTGAGCAGTGTTAAGCACTATTTTCACCACTTGAGCAATCATTTTTGCCTCTTGAGCAATCATTGCAGTAGCTCCATCTGTTGCAATTAGCGGAAGTTTCTCCCAATAGACGTCATTTTGTCAACAATGTTGGCGGTAGCTGTATCGTGCACTGGCAGTCAATAAAGTTCTTCCATCAAGTAGAAAATAGCGTCAACATTTCCCACAAATACGGCATCCTGAGCAACATCCGTTACATCTATGCTTTCATCTCAGGGAAAAGAGAAAAAAACAAGATGTTCAGTATTATCTTTCAGTTACGTTTCCATGTCGTTTGCCATTTCTTCGACGCGTCTGCAGACTGTTCCCCGTGAAAGAGGAATTTTTCCATGCCCAGAAAAGTTTCTGTACACAATACTGTTGCAGCAAGCAACAATACACTCCTTCACAAATTTTCCATCGCTGAAAGGACTCACAGTTTTGGCTACTTTAAGAGTTCATCGATAGCTCTGTCTCACTGCACCATCACTGTGGGTGACATGGTTCTCTTTCTGTAGATACGTTACAAGGAAGTAAAATCGAGGACAAAAGGCCATAAAGCTTTATAAATAATAGTAGCAACATTTACAAGAAATTATATATATCTATGTGAACTTTCCTCTTTCTCTATCTCCTATTTCACCTCGAGAAATTTGGCCTTCCTTTCCTAAGTACGCAAAGTGACCGTGAATTTCTCATGAAGGAGATGAAAATGTCGCTTCACATTGTACCGTTTCCAGGTCGTTAAAACAGCTTTGCAAAACACACTGAGAGCCGGTATGTGTTTCAGTAGAAAAAGTAATCTTCCACCCACTGTGAACTGAAGCGCAGGGATTATATTGATTTTCGTTTTGAAGACTTTAACTCCTCCTCAGGCATTTTCATCTCAGTAATTTTGTCCTAACGTGAACCCCAAAGAGATTTCCACACCTACAAAGCTAACGACACGAAGTAAACTGGTCCATCTTCTAGCGCGCGAATGGGTAATAGACGATGGTGTTAGCATAGAACCGTACAGGAACTACTGGCTGACACCGCCGTAGGGCAAACGGTGTGGCGCTCAAGGATGCCGGCGACCGCAGTAGTATATATGCCTACCCCCCCCCCCCCTACACCAATCTAGAGATACTATTATTTGTGCATTACACGAAGATCGTGTGTTCGTCGGTTAAAAGGCGTTAAATTTTATCGACTAATGTAAACTATAATGGGTACAAGACTGCAATTCCACATGGAAGAACTATTAGTTTTTTCGGATAGCAGATGCTAACTTTAACCTTCAGTTATGAACTGTAGGCTGAAAGTTATAATAATGGTGAAATTAATGCGTTCACACACTGTAGAGCCAAAACATTATGACCACCTTTACAACAGTTCCCACATGTAACGTAATACAGCAGCTATAATGCGCAGAATGTAATGGACAAACCCTAGGTAGATTCCTTCAAGTACGTGACATCAGAAGCGTACACACGTCGCACAATAGCCGTACTGGTAATTTGTTGATACGGAGCTGGTACTATAGCGCCTGAGGAGTGTTCCGTTGCGTTCCAGTTTGGTGACAAGGATGTCAAAGTGAGTTCAGAGTCATGCTTGTCCAACTACTGTAACATGATCCTGACCTTGTAACACGGACAGTTTCCCTGCTAGAAGAAGCAGGCGCCGTCGGGAAAGGCGTCAGGTACAAAGGCATTTGAGTGGTCCGCAATGATGCTCACGTAGTCCATAGCTGTCATGATGCCTTCGATTATTACCACAGGTTCCAAGGAAGCCAAGGTCCAGCGTAGTCTGATGCTGCCTCCCAGTGGCCTGCGTTCATGGCGCGGTGCACCTTTCCAGCAGCCTTTCGCCCGGGTAAAGGCGAACTGTCGACATGGTGTCACATAAAATGTGGTCCATCCGATCAGACGACATGCTCTGATTCTTCTCATGTAATTACCATCTGTTTTATATGTCAGTCACGCCTTTTGCATTTAAAAATTGCGAGCGGTAACCAAGATGGTGACTTAGAAATTGACCGCCATGGTGATAACAAACCATAACAGGTTTTCTAACTCTCCCATCGCATACTACTTTATTTTAAATTTTGGTTTCTTCACCTGTATTTCTTAGAAGGGTAGTTCTACATCTGTGGACCTTCCTGCACTGTACAATCATTTTAAAATGGCTACACATCGAAAACTGCATAATAATGTAGGTCTCATCTTCAGTCCGAAAAATGGTACTATCCTTGCTTACTGTATTCATCCCTTGGTTATATATATATATATAAAGAGATGGGGCTCCTCCACGCCCGCACCAGCGTGGTGACCAAACCAAAAGTCCTACTGTCATCTCCGTAAACATGTTAGTTATCTAGTAAGTGGATCACAGGATGCTGGGCTGTGATGTTGTCCGTGCGTCTGGGTAAGACTACGCATTAACACGGTCCATCAGGTAATAGATAGTCGACGAAACGCGAGTGGGGGTAGCGATTTGAAGAGGAGAGGGCCGGCCGAAGTGGCCGTGCGGTTAAAGGCGCTGCAGTCTGGAACCGCAAGACCGCTACGGTCGCAGGTTCGAATCCTGCCTCGGGCATGGATGTTTGTGATGTCCTTAGGTTAGTTAGGTTTAACTAGTTCTAAGTTCTAGGGGACTAATGACCTCAGCAGTTGAGTCCCATAGTGCTCAGAGCCATTTGAACCATTTTGAAGAGGAGAGGGAAAAAAGTGCCATGGCTCGTGCCGTGGGAAAAAAAACCTCTGCGACAGTGGGATGGGTAGTAAGAGCAGCAGTGGCTTACTAGCTGCGATATTCATGAAAGATTAGATTTGTTAGTATAGGTATCATGCATCATTACCGTGACAAGCGATGGCGATGTGTCCCGGTTGCTGCAGCCGCTACATTCCTGGAACAATCAAGATCGTTATACAGTAGTGGGAGATCGGCCATAGATCATCTCACTGTGTGGGGGATGTGTGGAGCTTGTTTGCATGCAGTGTATGGTACGGCTTCCCTGTGTGGTGCCAGTTATTCGGCAGTGTATTTCAGCTGGATATCCAGTAATGGCGTCTGATTAACAGGGGCTCGCCTGTACCGTTATGTTTGCGTATGCTTGGCCATAGATGTTATGTCCTTACAAGTATGTCTTTTGGTCTTTTATCTTTCCATCTATGGTTGTGGTCGTAGTTCCCCAGATTCAGAATAAACGGGTTCTGCGAATGTCTGGAGCTTCTGTATAGTCTTGTGGTGAGTTTGTGGATTACCTCCGTGAGAGTCTCAAGTCGGTATTCCCGGTGAAGGTCCGCGATGCGTGTGTATCGTGGAGCATTGCTTATGATTTTGAGTACTTTGTTTTGTATGAGCTGCAGACGGCGCAGGCGTGTAGGCGCAGCGTATCCCCAGACAGGAGCTGCGTACGTCATCAGCGGTCGGATAAGTGTCATGTACATGGACCTCGACACCCTTCTCTTCCGTGTGCTACGCCTGTTGACCACAGGATAGAGCTCTTGGTTGCCCTCGACAATTTTGAGCGTGTTCGACCATACACACCTCCCACCAGTAGCAAACTGACTACTCCTTGATACCTGAGAATGTGTCCTAACAAAGAATCTCTTCGTTTAGTCAATCTGGGCCACACTTTTCCGAGTGCAAATGGCTCTGAGCACTATGGGACTTAACATCTTAGGTCATCAGTCCCCTAGAACGTACAACTAATTAAACCTAACTAACCTAAGGACATCACACACATTCATGCCCGAGGCAGGATTCGAACCTGCGACCGTAGCGGTCGCGCGGTTCCAGACTGAAGCGCCTTGAACAACTCGTCCACTTCGGCCGGCCACAATTTTCCGTTCCCCCACTTCAAGTCAGTATTTCCTCATTACTTACGTCATCTGCCCGTGTAATTTACGGCAATTTTCTATAAGCCGACAGTTCAAAAACTATTATTCTCTTCATGCCCGAACTCTTCCTTATCCATGTATTGCCGGCGGGAGTGGTCGTGCGGTTCTAGGCCCTACAGTCTGGAGCCGAGCGACCGCTACGGTCGCAGGTTCGAATCCTGACTCGGGCATGGATGTGTGTGATGTCCTTAGGTTAGTTAACTTTAATTAGTTCTAAGTTCTAGGCGACTGATGACCTCAGAAGTTAAGTCGCATAGTGCTCAGAGCCATTTGAACCATTTATCCATATATTACTTCTGCACAAGCTTACGCTCCAGACAAATACCTCTGAAAAGCCTTCCTAACACTAAAATTTCTATTATCTGTGACCATACCTTTTCCTTTTAAAAATGCGTTCGTTGTTATAGCCGGCATGTATTTTATATCTCATCTATTACGAACTTCATTATTTTGCTGCCTAAATGAAAAAGCTATCAGTAGTGCCTTATTTTTTAATGTCATTTCTTCAGATTAGCTCGTAATATTTCGTCACTACTCCATTGCCATTACGTTAATTTTTTTGACGTTCATCACACAATATCTTTTCATGTCATTATCCATTTCATTCAACATCTCCTCCAAGTCCATTTCTGCCTCACAAATTGCAATGTCATCGACTAACCTGAACGTTCTTATTTCTTCATCCTGAACTTCAATTCATCTCCAAATTTTTCTTTGCTTTTTTTTTCTGGCTGCTTACTCAGCGCGTGTCATTCCTCAATTATTGCTTCTCTTTCATGTCTTTCAACTTTTATAACAGCAGTTTGGTTTCTGTCCAAGCCGCAAATAACATTTCGCTCCCTGTACTTTATCCTCGATATACTCAGAGCATTGACGAGTCTATTTCAGCCAACATTGTAAAAATAACGATGTGCAACACAATTAAAGGAGCATTTCTGCGATGAAACCTCGTAATGATTTCTCACTGTGACTTTAAAGCTCGACGTTTGGCTTAAAGGTGCCTACAGAAAAAGTGTGCCATGCGTCGACACCCTCGGACTCGCTGACGCTTTAAACAGTAACGTGTCGACATGCGAAAAAGAGGCCAGAGCTCGAGGTTTATGTGCGTTGTATGGTGTGTTAATTATACATTGGCACCAAATTTCACCAAAATTATGCTCTACGCCACTGTTGACGTGTCATACGATGAGAAGGTCGTCGCATCTCCTCTTACCCACATTTTACCCTTCCTTTTGGCACCTCTGTAATGTAGCTAGGAGCCGCGACGCCCAGTGTTAAAATCACTTACCCATAGCCGACGAAAAGGTTTCAGATACACCGACGCTCAGAATCAACACGAAAAAGCCTCAGTGGGTGGCATAAAGGGATATTGTCTAGAGTGTAAGCTTGTGCAAAAGTGAAACATGGGTAAGAAAGATTTTGGTCATGAAGACACGCAGGTTCCCACACATTTTGCCATCGGAAACGACAGTTCGCAGTTGTGCACAGGCCGACATTCTTGACAATTTTTGACATTGCCTAACACCCCGTGAACACTTCAGTCTTTCTCTAAAGAAATCGTGGGATAGCAACACCACTGAATGGGATTGCACCCCTTTTGTGTAGAATGTGATCTGAAGCAGCAAAGAGCACTTATGCTTTTTCAATCCTTTTCTTTTGTGTCCCCTTTGGTGTGATCACAGAGAGGTCAACATCGACGTTTGTGTGTGTGAAACGGCAAAGGGTCACTGTGAAAAAACCCCCACTTCAGCAACACTCTCAGTGCCACCTGTCTACTTGTTTTGAGCGATTTAAAAATGTAGCTGTACAGAGAAAACCTGTGACAACAGTCGTAGGCACCTGCAGGTAGGCAACCACTTCACAGCTCTGTGAGATGGCCAGGACTCACAATTTCTCCGTGTGGGTTCTTTTTTAAAGTGGTCAACAAACATAGGTGGGCGGCACTCATGTGGTGCTGAACTGGTGTGTCTTGGAGAGACCCTTTGCTGTTTATTCATGCTCGTTTGGATGTTGCATCCCTCCATGAACATACCACATGGGGTGGGGAGCGAAAAACAGCAGGGCTGAGAAAGCTTAAGCATTGTCGAATGGTTTTGAACTAAGGTTTTATAATGTGCACCGGGGCAAAATTTGCGTTTGCTATGTACTCCAAAAGGGTGTTGTCACATTCAAAGTTACTGTGGTACACAATTCCTTTAGAGCAAGGTGGAAGCGCTCATGTGTCAGCAATGTCAGAAAACGTTAAGAACGTCGTCCTGTTGCTCATCGCACTTGTGAACTGCGCAAAATGCGTGGGAATCAATGTCTCAAGGGAATGAATGGTTCTGTCGACACCCTTTATGCCACCCACTGAGGCCTTTCCGTGACTGTTCTGAGGAGTGGTGTGTCTGTTATGTTTCGGGGCATACAGAAGGAAACTGGGTGATTTCAACACTGGACATCGTGGTTTAACCTCCATCATGGAGGCTTCAAAGAAAGGGTGAAATGTGGCTAAGAGAGGCTGCGACTATCTTCCCACTGTGTGGTAGTGAGCTCTGGTGCTGACATCATTAACCCACCTTAAACCTGAGCTCTGGCCCTGTTGTTTGAAGTGTCGTTGAGCACGAGGGCGATGTCGCGAGGCGCCATGCTTTTTCACAATTACAGAGGAAGGTTGTAGATACATTTGTGCCAAATTTCAAACCTACAGGTCGCCATAGGAAACACTTACAGGAAATATTACGGTGCTTCGAAAAAATGATCGTTAATTCTGTTGCAGTGTATTTCTCTACAAATACAACAAAAATACGTTTACCTTTCATTAACCGATATTCTAAGATTCACTACGTGATCGAAAGTACCCGGACACCTGGTTGAAAATGACTTACAAGTTCGTGGCGGCCTCCATGGGTAACGCTGGAATTCAATATGATGTTGACCCACTCTTAGCCCTGATGACAGCTTCCACTCTCGCAGGCATGCGTTCAATCAGGTGCTGGAAGGTTTCTTGGGGAATGGCAGCCCATTCTTCACGGACTGCTGCACTGAGGAGAGGTATCGATGTCGGTCGGTGGGGCCTGGCACGAAGTCGGCGTTCCAGAACATCGCAAATGTGTTATGTGGGATTCAGGTCAGGACTGTGTGCAGGCCAGTCCATTACAGGGATGTTATTGTCGTGTAACCATTCCGCCATAGGCCGTGAATTAGGAACCGATGCTTGTTAGTGTTGAAAGATGCAGATGCCATCGCCGAATTGCTCTTCGACAGTGGGAAGCAAGAAGGTGCTTAAAACATCAATGTAGGCCTGTGCTGTGATAGTAGCACGCAAAAAACAAGGTGTGCAAGCCCCCTCCAAGAAAAACACGACCACAACATAGCACCACCCTGCCATCGGATCGCCACATTGTGTAACGTGATTCGTCACTCTACATAACGTTTTTCCACTGTTCAGTCGTCCAATGTTTACGCTCCATACACAAAGCGAGGCGTCGTTTGGCATTTACCGGCGTGGTTCATGGCTTATAAGCAGCCGCTCGAGCATGAAATCCAAGTTTTCTCACCTCCCGCCTAACTGTCATAGTACTTTCAGTGGATCCTGATGCAGTTTGGAATTACTGTGTGGTGTTCTGGATAGATGTCTGCCTATTACACATTACGACCCTCTTCATTTGTCGGCGGTCTCTGCCAGTCAACAGACGTGGTCGGCCTATACGCTTTTGTGCTGTACGTGTCCCTTCACGTTCCCACTTCACTGTCATATCGGACAGTGGCCCTAAGGATGTTTAGGAGTGTGGAAGTCTCGTGTACAGACGTATGACACAAGTGACACCCAGTCACCTGACAACGTTCGAAGTCTGTGAGTTCCGCAGAGCACCCCATCCTGCTCACTCACGAGTTCTAATGACTACTGAGGTCGGTGATATGGATACGTGGCAGTAGGTTGCAGCAGAATGGGAATAATACGAAAAACGTATGTTTTGGGGGTCTCCGGATACTTTTGATCACTTAGTGAAGTCTAGGTTCAGTACTGCCTCGCATGTTCCTACATTTCTCTGGAATCCAAATTGATCTTTCCTGTGGTTGGCTTCCAGAAATTTTTCTATTCTTCTGTATAATTTTGTCAGTATCGAGAACTAGTTATTAAACTGTCAGCACCTGCGTTCCTTCTTACATTTTTCTTAAAAAGTTAACGTATTTCGCCCATCTGATGTGTGTTGAACACTAAATGGAACAGTTTAGTCAGGCTGACCCCTCCTAAGATATCTGTAGCTCTGAGATAATGTCGTCCACTCCAGGAGCCTTGTTTTGACTTAGTCTTTTCAGTGCTCTGTCAGCTCCTTCTCATATTATATCCCCAACCGCATCTTCATCCATTGTCTCTTCCCTTTCTATAACATTGCCCTCAAGTTCATTTCCCTTGTACAGCCCATCTAAATATTTCTTCCACCTTTCAATTATCCCTTCTTTGTTTCAACTAGTTTGCCATCTTAGCTCTTGATATTCGTGCAGTTGCTTATTTTCTCCTGAGGTTATTGTCAGCAGGATTCTTCTTTCTCCTAGTTATAAATAGTTCTACATCCTTATATTTGCCCTGTAGCCATTTCTGTTTAGCTATTTAGCGCTTCCTGCCAGTTTTATTTTTTCGACATCTGTACTCACTTCTGTCTGCTTCATTTGGGCCATTTTCCTATTTTATCCTTTTGATATTTAAATTCAATATCTCCTGTGTTGTCGAAGGGTTTTTACTAAGCCTTGTCTGTTTAGCTAATTGATCATCTGCTGTCTCTTATCTCTCAAAGCTACCCATTCGTCTTCTACTGTATTCCATTCTCCTGTTTCGGCTCCACGTTCCGTAATACTCCATCTGCACACTCTATTATCTCTGGTTCTCTCAACTTACCCAAGACCTATCTGCATAATTTCCTATCTTTTCGCAATTTCTTGAATTTTAACTTACGGTCTTTAACCAACAAATTTTAATCAAAGTTCGCGTCTGCTACTGGAAATTTCTTAGGTTTAAAATTTTGTTTTGGAACCTACGTAGCATCACAGGCAAAGTAAAGGTGTATCTTAATCCAAACATTTCATCAGTATTGTAGTGTGTCGTCACTTACAAAATTTGTAGTGACTCTGCTCTTTAGTGTAATTAAAATGTAATATTGTACGCATTGAAAGATTGAACCAGTATGTTGGAGCCTACTTCCTTTTGTTGAGTGGTTCTACGTTGGGTATATGGAGAATGTGTTTGAATCCCTGTCTGATGTTGTGAGTGTGATTGTTTTGATGTTTGCTACAAGACTGTGTCAGCTGTTGTTACCTGTAAGATTTTATTCCACAAAGTTTGCACTAACTAGTAGTGTTATATTGATGTACTTAATTCCTATATCGAAATGAGAACTCTGGTATTTTTTAATATTGAGATTAAATTATGTGTGAAACAAGAACTGTGAATTATTTCACAAAGCTCACTGGAGGAGTATATCACATAAAAGGCGAAATGAACCTGGAATGTTAAACAGTGAGCAATAAAATGGAGGTTCGTTAACAAAGGAATATTTAAATATATGCTGCGGAAAATGCCTGCGTTGTAAGACAACTTCCACAGACGTATAAGAAATGGCGATTAAATGTGTACTCGGTAGAGCCCGAAGAGGAAGATCGAGAAGAAAGAAGACGATAGGCGATACCAGTAAACAATTTAGTCTTATATCTTCACATGAACACATAACTAATGGGTCTTCTCGCATATTAAAAAAAATAGAACTAGCAACTCGTGAAATACACTAAATCTCCAAAAGTGGTTTTTACATTCATATTCAGATGCTCATCTTTTAAAAATAACAAATTATTTCTTCTCAATAAAAAATCTTTTTCATCTATCAACGTTTAAATGGAAATGTGTAGATATCGCCACAAATAAAATCTTAGATTTCACGTGATGAATAGCGTACTACATTAACACGTGACAGAAATTTGTTCTTAGTGATATCGAAAGTACGGATGTTGACGCATCGGCCAATATGTGAATATGCGAATCAAACTCGTTTTTATTTGCGGGTGGGAGCCTTCTGACTGGTAAGATGCGGTCCACCACGAATTCCTCTTCTGTAACAGCATCGTCCTCTCAGTACAACACTTACACTCAACGTCATCATTTATTTGTCGGAAATATTACATTATGTTGTCTTCTCCTATAGTTACCCTCTAAAGCACCCTCAGGTACCACAGAAGCTCATACTCGATGTATTAACATATATCCTCTCATCCTGTCCCTACTTCTAATTAGTTTTCCAATAATCCTGTCATATCAAATTTTATCAGTTTGTCTAATTTTTCTGTAGACCTCACATCAAATGCTTTGCTCTGTAATACGCAACCTATCATCCTGTCCCTACTTCTAAACAGTTTACCGTATGATCTTCTTGTCTCTTGTCTTCTTAGTTCAAGTAATTTTTCTATAGACGACGTAACAAATGCTTCGCTCTTTTCCGGTTGACCCATAGTAAATGATTCACTTCTATAAAATATTGTGATTAAAGAGCACATTCTCAGAAATTTCTTCCTCAAATTAAGGCTAGTTATCGATACTATTACACTTCTTTCCCCCAGCAATGTCCTCACTGTCTGTTTTAAACTACATTTTACGTCCTTCTTGCTTTGTTCGTCCTGCATTATTTTACTTCCAGTGTATCAGAATTCCTTCATTTCTTCTGTCTCATAGTCCCCAATTTCTGTGATAAGCTTATCACCAATTTCAGTTCCGGTGCTCCTAATTAATTTCGTCTTTCTTCCATTTACTATCAATCCATGGCGTGTTGTCGTTAGACGATGCCATTCAACGGTTCTGGAACTCTTCTTAATTTTCACTGAGGATAGTAATGCCGTCAGCGAATCTTATCACCGACATTCTTTCACACTGCATTTTAATCAAACCCTTGGTACATTATCTTGCTTTTCGCTCTACGTTCTTGTAGGTGCTATTGTACATTATCTTGTATATTATATGGTACGTATATCTTTTCCAAAAAGCTAACATGTTTCTGTGAGAACTTAGATCATCTTTCGGCTCTTTTCATTGTTGAAAGCTTGTTCTAGGTCGACAGGTCCTATGAATATGACCTGATTTTATTTGTCTTGTTTCCATTCTCAAGCATAAAGTCAGATTTTCAATTTTCAATTCCATTCTTCTGTATAATATTTTTGTTAGCAACTCGGATGCATGAACTGTTAAGCTAATTACAGTTCTTGCATTTATCTGCCATTGCTATTTTCAGGATTGTGTGGAATAGATTTTTCCGGATGTCCATGAGTCTCTCCAGACATAAATTGTCCAGCTTGAACAGTAATCTTGTTCCCACTTAATCCAAGATTTTGGAAATTCCAAAGGAATTTCTTCCAGAAGCTGTGAAAATCTGGCTCAGATTTTGGTTCCCTTACACTTCCATGTCGAATTCCGTTGTTTCTGCTGTCATAGCAGTTCTTCTGCCTTGCAGAAGCCTCCAGTGTGCTGCTTAAATCCATCCGTTCTCTCTTCTTTATTTAACAGTGGAATTCCTTTTACACTCTTAATTCTGACGCATTTGTTTTCCATTTCCCTAGTTATTTTGACTCTAAAGCTAGCTGAAGCAATCGTTCCGTTGTCTATTTCTTCTTCGACGTGTTCTCGTCTTTTTTACAGCCACTTCACCTTGATTTCACTGCACCTCCTAATTATTTCATTCGTAAGTAGCCTAACTAATACTGCTGTATTCCTGTCTTTCTGTCAATATTCATTATACTTTCTTCTTTCGAATATCAGTTGAAGTATTTCTTCTGTTACCCACGTTCCTTCTTTGTTACCTTCCTTGCATCTATGTTTGTGTATCCATCTTCTGCGATGCGATTGTCCTTTATATGGATATCAATTCAACTGAAATGCCTATTGTATCCATTCTCGCACTAACTACAGCCTTTGTGAACTTCAAACGCATCTCATCATTCCTCATTTCTTTCTACAGAAGATGGGTACCATCACGTCAATTCCTATTTGTATGACTTATTAGAAAAATCAGCTAGCTCATTATGCAATTGTTTGTTTGTAATTGTTACTTTTAGGATAAATTTTAGAGATAATTCGTTATTATTCACCTTCAATCCCACCTTGTTGCTTTTAGGATAAATTTTAGAGATAATTCATTATTATTCACCTTCAATCCCAGCTTTTGCCGAACTGAACTGCTGAGAGCCAGTGAATGCATTACAAAATAGTTATTTTTTGATTAATTAATAACCGCTCCAAAGGCTAAAACGTTCTCTATTACCCTCCATAGCTGTTATATTAAAGCCATTTTCTATTGGAATCTGGAACTCTGAACTGACACTGTAAATGCGTATTATAATGAACATTTACATACAGGAACATTTACACAAAGAAATCTAAGAGTTTTGATACGAGAAAACTGAAGGTCATACATTTACAATATAAACACTGATCATGGAAAAAGATAAATATACCATACATAGTACTTTGTTGAAGCAACGACAAATGATTACGAATTTAAAAGTGGGATTAATTTAGAAGCGACGTGTCCAATAATATCATGGGAAAAATGGGCATGTCATGATCATAAAAACTGTACACACTGATACATCAGAAATATTGACATGCTTTAGAAAGTAAGGAACTATATTTAGACACTTTTGAAACATCATGCTTCACTAGTGAAATGGAATTACATTTTGACATTCCGAAATGTTAAATTTAAAGTTTCACCAATGAAAGCTAGAGGTAATTGCTTAGATTTAAGAATATTCGTAAATACTACCATTCGATGACGCGCCTTGGTAAAACGAAAAGCCACATCCTCTAGCATGAATGGAAAGAACGCAGGAACTGTTGAGGCCACTAGCGTGTCATGAATTCCATGTGGATTACGGCACGGCATAAAGATAAAGCATCTTCACCAACGCAGCTGTGGTCCACGGATACCACTGTCAGAAAATTCACGTGAAAGGGAAGATAGAAAGTATAAAAAGCGTAAATGTAACAATCTAGATATAGGTGGGGTCACTGAAGTAAAATGGAATTATTAAGACTTGTTATGAATAGGAGCGTATGGCAGAGCGTGGGTTACCGTCATACGGTTGTTCTCGTCAGAATGGACAACAAACCAACATCGGCAACAAACGTTCATGTACCGAGTGGCATAGCTCAGTATTTAGCACACTGGATTCGCATTCTGGAGAACGGCGGTTCAAATCCGCATCCGGCCATCCTAATTTAAGTTCTCTGCGATTTCCTTAAATCGCTTCACGCAAATACCGGCATGATTTCTTCGGAAGGGTACGACCACTTTCCTTCTCCATCCTTCCCTAATCCGAGCTTGTGCTCTGTCTATAATGACCTCGTTGTCGACGGACGTCGGACACTCATCTCCTCTTACTCCTCCACCAGCCTAGGTATACATGCAGATGTCGCAAGGAATAGAGAAGTTATATGAGGACACTGAACGGATAATTCACTATGTAAAAGGAGACCAAAATGTAATATATACGAGGGACTGGAATGCGGTAGTACGTGAAGGAGTTGAAGGTTGGAATAAGAGAGGAGAAAACTTATTCAGTTGTGCAGTAAATTTCAAGTTGTAACACTGATTACCTTGTTCAAGAATTATAAGAGGTGGAAGAGGAATACTAGGGAAAGGCTGGGAGGTACGGAAAGATAACAATTACATTACATCGTGGTGAGGCAGAGATCCTGAAATCAGGTATCGCATTGTTAGGCGTACCCATGAGCAGATAGACTCGGATCACAATTTAGTAATGATGAAGAGTAGGCTGAAGTTTAATAGACTATTCAGGATGAATCAGTCCGGAACGTGGTGGGATACGGAACTATTAAGCAGTGAAGAGATACGCTTGAGGTTCTCTGAGGCTTTTTTTTTTTTTTTTTTTTTTTTTTTTTTTTTTTTTTTTTTTTTTTTTTTGCGTAGTCAGTGTTATGACTGGTTTGACGCATCATCAACTTGGACACATGAGCTGTTAAGCTGCCTGTGCTACAGTTCTCGCACTGGTCTGCTCTTGTTGTAATCAGAATTGCTTGACTGATGTTTTTCAGAAAGTGTGATGGTATATCAACAGCCTCATACATTCTACATACCAACGTGAATAGTCGTTTTGTTGCCACTTCTCCTAATGATTTTAGAAAGTTCAATATGTTATTTATCCCTCATACCTTATTTGATCTTAAGTCGCCCCGATCTCTTTAAATTCTGATTCTAATACTGTATGCCCCGGCTCTTCTTCGTCGACTCCTTTTTCTTCTTGCATCCCGACATCGCCAAGTCCTCCCCCTCACAGAG
The DNA here is from genome assembly GCF_023898315.1 of Schistocerca nitens. Lineage (NCBI taxonomy): Eukaryota > Metazoa > Arthropoda > Insecta > Orthoptera > Acrididae > Schistocerca > Schistocerca nitens. The sequence goes on along the minus strand of NC_064615.1, from coordinate 850,941,432 downwards.
GCCTTCGAAGTACTCTTTCCACCTGTCGGCCGTCTCCTCTGCATTTAGCAGTGGAATTCCCACTGAACTTTTAATGTTACTACCCTTGCTTTAAATTCCAACGAAGTTCGTTTTGACTCTTCTCTGTGCTGAGCCATTCTTCCGACAGTCATTTCTTTTTCATTTTCTTCGCGTTTCTAATGCAGTAATTTCGCATTAGCTTCCCTCTACTTCCTACTTACTTCGTTTCTAAGTGACTTGTATTTCGGTATTCGTGAATTCGCCTCAGTCTATCAACTGAAGTATTTCTTGTTATTCGTGAGTTCTTCAAAGTTACCTCCCTTGTATCTATGAATTCTTTGCAGATTCTGTGACTGTCCTTCTTAGAGATGTCCATTCCTCTTCAGCTGAGTTGCCTACTGAGTTATTCACTAGCGCAATATTTTTAGCCTCAGAGAACTCCAAGAGTATATCTTCATTCCTTATCTTCTTTCCATTTCACTCACTGATACCCAACTATACCTTCATTAAGCCTGTGCCTTATAGTTTTTAGATTTTCAACCTTCCCCACCACGTTCAAACTTATGACATTGCACGTCCCGACAAGTAGAACGTTACGCTTTTGTTGGTTATTCAATCTCTTTCTCATGGTGACCTCCACCTTTGTAGTCCCACCGGAAGACCTGAAGTAGGGGAGGGAGGTTGGTGCGGGCATTCCTGAAGCTTTTGCCAATGGGGAGAGAATCACTACACTTTCTCACTTGGAGGACACAAATTCCTGTGGATGCACACTTGATGCCTTTAATGCAGCGATTTCCATTGGCTTTTACATCCTCAAGTCGTTGATCATCGATGATTCTTCCTCCTTTTAGGAGTAGTTTCCACCCTAAGAGCAAGACTGTGCCCTGATCCTCTGCTCTCTTTGACGTGGCATTGACAGAGCAAGAGTGACTTCTTACGCCGGAAGACTTTGTGTTCAAATGTAAGCAGTGGTGATTACACTGAGGTGACAAAAGCCACCCCGTAATATCGAGACGGACCTCTTATAGCCGGCGTTGTGAAGCAGGTCGACGTGACATGGATCCCATACGTCACTGGAAGTCCCCTGAAGATACAGTGAGCCATGCTGTCTCTGTAGCCTTCCATGATTGCGAAAGTGTTGCCGTTACACGATTTTGTGCACGAACTGACCACTCGAATATTCCCACGTCGGGTGATCGGGGTGGACAAACTCGAATTGTCCAGAATGTTTTTCAAACCAATCGCGACCAGTTGTGACCCAGTGACATGGCGCATGGTCATGTATAAAAATCCATCTTTGTTTGATATGAAGTCCATGAATGGCTGCAAATGGACGCCAGATATCCCAACATAACCATTTCCAGTCAATGATCGGTTCTGTTGGGAGTAAACACAGCCCACACCATTATGGAGCCACCAGCAGCTTGCACAGTGCCTAGTTGGAAACTTGGGTCCATGGATTCATGGGGTCTGCGTCACACTCTAACCCTATCATCAGCTCTTATCAAATCATCTGACCAGGCCACCGTCTTCCAGTCGTCTAGGGTTCAACCTATATGGTCACGAGCGCAGGAGAGGCGCTGCAAGAGATGTCTTGCTGACAACGGCCATTAACGCTAAATTTTGCTCCACTCTCCTGAAGGATACGTTCGTCGTACGTTCTACATTGATCTCTGCTGTTATCTCTCGCAGTGCTGCTTGTCTGTTAGCACTGACAACTCTACGCAAATGTCATTGCCCTCGTTCGCTAAGTGCAGGTCTTTGGTAGCTGCGTTGTCCGTGGTGAGAGATAATGACAGAAATTTGGTGTCTTCGTCACACTCTTAACATTATGTGGTACACACAATGAGAATAGAAGGACCGGGCAAAATAGGGACTACAAATCATACGTATCGAATTCGTTACTAACACCCCTCAGGAAAAGAACTTTACCATTTAGGTCAACGTAACCTTGACATATTAAGGCAAAGGCATTAAGTCAAATGAAACAGTGTAAAAACAATTATTCATAATCGATAAAACTTATTTCTTTAAGTATAAAACTCAAGTATAACAAGCATAAAACTCAAGTATAAAAAGTATAACATGGTAGGCAAACAGTCTTCAAAACAAGCAGCCAGGAAACATCTTTAGAAAACGTTTGAATAAAATGCAACACGTAATAGGTGGAAAGAAGTCGTGAACGGTTGGCTGATTGAAGTTGTAACGTAGCAAATTACACCCATGCTCATAAATTAAGGATAATGCTGATACATGGTGAAACAATGCTCTGGTGGGCGTTTTGCGGGTTTAAATCACGTCGGGGTATGACCATGCAGTGCATTTGACCTGCGGTCGTCGCACGGTGGCGCTAACAGCAGTCCACATAGGCAGAGGTGTGTTGGCGCATGTCAAAAAACGGTGCAGCGAGTAACTGTTCAGACGTTTTCAGACGTGCTAATGGTGACTGTGTGTTGAAAATGGCTCAAAGAGCAAGTATTGATGACGTTATGAGGGGTGGAATACTATGGCCACTGGAGACTGGTCAAACACAGTAGGTCGTAGCACCGGCCCTCCGTGTGCCACAAAGTGCGATCTCAGGATTGTGGCAACGATTCCAGCAGACAGAAAACGCGTCCAGGCGCTACAGTACGGGACGTCCACAGTGTACAACACTATAAGAAAACCAATATCTCACCATCAGTGCGCGCAGACGGCCACGGTGTACTACAGGTAGCCTTGCTCAGGACCTTACCGCAGCCACTGGAACAGTTGTCTCCAGACACACAGTCTACAGACGACTGAACAGACATGGTTTATTCGCCCGGAGACCTGCAAGGTGCATTCCGCTGACCCCTGGTCACAGGACAGCCAATAAAGCTTGGTGTCAAGAACACATTACACGGTCATTGGAACAGTGGTCCCAGGTTATGTTCACAGGCGAGTCCAGGTATAGTCTGAAAAGTGATTATCGCCGGGTTTTCATCTGGCGTGAACCAGGAACCAGATACAAACCCCTTAACGTCCTTGAAATGGACCCGTATTGAGGTCGTGGTTTGATGGTGAGGGGTGGGATTATCACTGATGCACATACACCCCTGCATGTCTTTGACAGAGGAACTGTAACAGGTCAGGTGTATCGGGACGTCATTTTGCACCAATATGTCCGCCTTTTCAGGGGTGCCGTGGGTCCCACCTTCATCCTGATGGATGATAACGCACGGCCCCACCGAGCTGCCGTCGTGGAGGAGTACCTTTAAACAGAAGATATGCGAATGGAGTGGCCTGCCTGTTCTCTAGACCTAATCCCCATCGAGCACATCTGAGGTGCTCTCGGTCGACGTATCGCTGCACGTCTTCAAACCCCTACGACACTTCAGGAGCTCCGACAGGCACTGGTGCAAGAATGGGAGGCTGTACCCCAGCAGCTGCTCCACCACCTGATCCAGAGTATGCCAAGCCGTTGTGCAGCCCGTGTACGTGTTCATGGTATCATGTCCCATACTGATGTCGGAGTACATTCGTAGGAAACAGTGGCGTTTTGTAGCACATGTATTTCGGGACGGTTTTCTCAACTTATCACCAATACCGTGGACTTACAGGTCTGTGTCGTGTGTGTTCCCTTTGTGCCTGTGCCATTAGCGCCAGTTTTGTGTGGTGCCACGTTGTGTGGCACCACATTCGGCAATTATCCTTAATTTATGAGCATGAGTGTATTACGAATTGTCACCTTGCATTGAATACGCAACTTCTCGTGGAGCCAGGAGGAGAGCAGATTTTGGTTCTGATGGTGGCACAGCTAGTGTTGCATACTGGGCCGTGCGAGCCATGTAGTTGCCTAACGCTGTGTGCGGTACCTTACAAATACTCTCTATGAATCTGAAGTATTTCTTTTACATATTACTCGATCTATTTCACACAAAGTATACCAGATTCTATGTATAAAAACCATACTGTTATTACTTCAAGTCAATAACTTCAATACTTTCGGAGATATACCTAAAACACATTTTAATCTTGCTGGCAATATTGATACTTGAGTTATGGACTTTAATGTATTCGTCTGTAGTATAACTGAAAGTACAACCAAGAGGATAGAGTCATAGATTTTCTTTAGGTTCATTACCACAGGTTTCTGACGTAATTAAAACTAATTTGGAAAACTATTATTTCATCGTGTACTGGTTGTGTGTTTTGGAGAGACAGAGAGTGAACGGAGGACATACGTAAAGTGAGAATGTGGTGTCACCGCTAGACACCACACTTGCTAGGTGGTAACTTAAATCGGCCGCGGTCCTGTAGTACATGTCGGACCCGCGTGTCGCCACTGTGTATTCGCAAACGTAGCGCCACCACAGGGCAGGTCACAAGACACGGACATGACCTCGCCCCAGTTGTACGGACGACATAGCTTGCGACAAGACGTATCACGTCTTCCTCTCATTTGCCGAGAGACAGATTAAATAGCCTTCAGCTAGTCCATCGCTACTACCTAGCAAGGCGCCATGTGTATCATTGCTAATTGCTTACTACTATGCAAGAGATGTATTTCAACAAGAAGAACATCATTAAAAGTTAAGTAGATGACAATCTCTCTTCTTTTCTTTATAGTTTTTCATCCAGTCTCCTGTTTCAGAATTTACGCCCGTCTGCGTTAGTTTCGCGTGCACCTAGCCACTCATTGTGTCGAGACCTTAGGGAATCGACACAACAATATTTTGGCGCCGAGGAGTGGTGCCGCGCCCACGTTGCAGTCTTTGTGTTATACTTGCTCTAATTTGCTTGTGTCATGGCTTCGCCGCATTCTCCAGATGTACTGTCCGAATTTTTTCGCTTGCAGAATCAGCAGACGCAGGCGTTATTGGAAGCCCTTGGACAGCTCGTCCAGGGTCAACGTGCGCTGCAAACCGATGCGGCGGCAGCCGCTTCTTCGCTACCGCAGCCACACAACGCTGTCGCACCGCCATTTAGGCCCTTCGAGGCCACAACCGAGAGCTGGACTGAGTGGGCCGATCAGTTCAACTTCCACCTCACTGCTTATGGAATTCAAGGTAAAGAGCGGCAGCCGTTTTTGCTTTCTTGTGTCGGTGTGTCTACCTACCGTGTGATAGTGAAATTGTTTCCCCGACGAGACGTAGCAACTCTGTCCTACGAAGAAATTTTGTCTGCTTTAGATGCCTATTTCAAAGAAACAGTAAATGTAGTTGCCAAACGGTATACGTTTTTTCGTACAAAACGTACGGCCGGTCAGACTAACAGGGAGTGGGTAGCAACTTTGCAAGGCCTTACTAGAGACTGCGCGTTTGCCTGTGAATGTGGCCTCCCATATTCAGATACTATGGTGCGTGATGCAATTGCACAGAACGTTTCTGATGTTCGCATAAGGGAACAGATTTTGAAACTCGTTAATCCCTCCCTGCAACAAGTGATAGACATATTGGACAGGCAAGACACACTTGACTTTGCTCAGGCATCATTTGAACCTTCGCCGGCAGTGTGTCACGTTAATCGGCCCGCCGGGCCCGCTGCGAGGGACGCTAAGCGGCCCTCGCGCCCGACTTCGCTGCGGCCGCCTAGCTTGCAACCACGTGCGCCGCGTCAGCAAGCAAATGCAGTGAAATCTTGCCCGCGGTGTGCAACTCGACATTCGCGTGAAAATTGCCCGTCACGCCAAGCTATTTGCTTTTACTGTCAAAAGAAAGGACATGTACAAAGTGTTTGCCAGAAAAAGTTAAGATCAGACAATCACACAAATTCCAGGCCCTTTGCTTCGCGCCGGAATCGAACCCAGGACAATCAGGCTCGTGGACCTTCGCCCATGGACATTCATGTAGTTCATTCCCACCCGTCCAGTGACACTTTAGCTAACAGTGACTGTGTTCGTCCCACCCAACGTGTGCGTCGACGTCACCGGAAATCCCGTAAAGTTGCAAGTGCTTCTGGACCTGTATCAGTTCAAATTGCACGTGACAGTCGCTCTTGTCGTCAACAAGACAATAAACTTTTTGTGGACTTAGACTTTGAAGGCAAAGTGATACCATTCCAGCTCGATACCGGAGCTGCAGTTTCCTTGCTCAATCACGACACGTACAAACAACTGGGCGCCCCGCCATTGCGTGCCGCAACTGTTACGTTAACTAGTTACTCAGGACAGCATATACCTGTGTTAGGACAGTGCAGCCTTATTGCAACATACAAGGGACAGACAAAACTTGTGTCATTTTATGTTCTTCGTTCCTCTAGTGCAGTGAACTTGTTTGGTTTAGATTTGTTTCAATTGTTTAATTTGTCTATAGTAAATCAGGTCCTATCAGTGAATCAGACTGTGCCGTCCGCCAGTGTTTCTAGTCTTTGTGAAGAATTTGCAGACATTTTTGCACCGGGCCTTGGTTGCGCTAAGAACTATGAAGCGCATTTGGAACTGAAAGACAACGCGCAACCGAAATTTTTCAGAGCGCGCAATGTTCCCCACGCATTGCGTGATGAGGTCGCAAGAACATTAGCCGAATTAGAATCTCAAGGTGTCATTGAACGTGTGCAGGCTTCTCTCTGGGCCTCACCCTTAGTCATTTTGCCAAAACCTTCCGGAAAACTGAGACTTTGCGTGGACTTCAAGGCAACTGTGAATCCACAACTTGTGACTGCTACTTTTCCTTTGCCCCGCCCGGAAGATCTTTTTGACAAACTGTGCCCGGGAAAATATTTTTCAAAATTGGACCTAGCAGATGCGTACTTGCAAATACCTGTGGACGAAGAATCCCAGCGCGTCTTAGTGGTAAACACGCATCTTGGCTTGTATCGCTTCAAAAGACTGCCATTCGGGTGTGCATCCGCCCCTGCTTTATTTCCGCAATATTTACAAACTCTTTGTGCGTCGGTCCCTACGGCTGCGAACTATCTGGACGATATTGTAATCTCAGGAAAGACAGAAGCAGAACATTTGCAAAATCTCCGAACATTATTTCAGGTATTGCGACAAAATGGTCTTCGCTTGAGGAAGGACAAATGTGTGTTCTTTGCTCGGGACTTACCGTACCTGGGCCATGTCCTTAACGCCCAAGGTATACATCCGAGTCCAGAGCACCTTCGTGCCATTCAGGACTTGCCGTCACCGCAGAACTTAAAACAGCTACAGAGTGTGCTGGGTAAGGTAAATTATTATCATCGATTTGTGCGCAATGCTTCTTCCATTTCAGCTCCGCTTCATCGCTTACGCCGTAAAGGTGTTCCGTTCGTCTGGACGACGGAATGCGAACGCGCCTTTCGCCAGTTGAAATCGGCGTTACTTTCAAATACTTGCCTTACGCCATTCGATCCCCGAAAACCCCTTTTGTTGATGGTCGATGCATCGGATTTCGGGATCGGTGCTGTGCTTGCGCACAAGGATGGCTCGCATGATCGCCCTATTGCCTTTGCGTCCAAATTGCTCTCATCTGCGCAAAGAAATTATTCACAAATAGAGAAAGAAGCTTTAGCTCTCGTGTTTGGTGTTACCAAGTTCCATGACTTCTTGTATGGTCGTCACTTTACAATCATCACGGACCACAAGCCTTTGACATCGCTTTTTCATCCGAACAAGCCTGTACCTCCACGTACGGCGCAGAAATTCATTCGCTGGTCTCTTTTTCTCTCGCAGTACCGCTACGATATCTTGTATCGGTCCACTGCTAAGCACGGCAACGCTGATGCGTTGTCCCGTTTGCCTGTTGCTGAGGATAAAGCATTCGATTCTTCCGAACTTGCTTGCATGTTCATTGATTCGGAAGCCGATGACGTGGTCGCGTCGTTTCCGATTGATTTTCGTCGAGTAGCTACTGCCACAGCTGCTGACCCTGTCCTTGCTTCCGTTTTGCGTTTTGTTGCTACGCAATGGCCCTTGTCAAAGTCACGGATCGAGGATCCTTTGGTTCGCCGTTTTTTTGCTCACAAGGAGAGACTTTTTGTACGACGTGGTGTTTTGTTGTTGCGTTCCGATAATGATCAATCCCGAGTCGTAGTCCCACGTTCGTTACAGTCCTCTGTCTTAAAGCTTCTTCACCAAGGACATTGGGGTATAGTGCGAACGAAACAACTTGCTCGACAGCACTGTACTTGGTTCGGAATCGATGCTGCGATTGCGAATATGTGCTCCTCTTGCGTGGCGTGTGCCGAACAACAATCCGCACCGCCGCGGAAATTCTTTGCATGGCCGAAAGCCACTTCCCCTTGGCAACGCTTGCACATCGATTTTGCTGGTCCGTTCTGGAATGCTCGATGGTTGGTTGTGGTCGATGCTTTCAGTAATTTTCCTTTTGTTGTCCGGCTGTCTTCCACGACGTCTTCTGCCACCATCCAAGCCTTGTCTGCTATCTTTTGCCTTGAAGGTCTTCCGCAGACTATTGTTTCCGACAATGGCCCACAATTCATGTCCGCAGAATTTCAGTCGTTCTGCAAGGCCACTGGTATTCAACATCTGACATCCGCGCCGTTTTCGCCTCAGTCAAACGGTGCCGCTGAACGATTGGTCCGGACTTTCAAGTCACAGATGTTGAAGTTGAAAGAGTCGCATTCTCGGGAGGACGCTTTGTTGCTCTTTTTGTCCTCATATCGCTCTCAGCCCCGCGATGGTCGCTCGCCGGCTGAATTGCTCCATGGTCGTCCTCATCGAACTCTGATGTCTTTGCTGCATCCGCCACATCAGGTTCCTGTGCAGCGGCAGACTCCTGCTTTTGCTCCTGGCGACGTTGTCTATTATCGCAACTATCGCGGTTCACAGCGTTGGCTCGCAGGGCGCATTCTTCGCTGCCTCGGCCGCGCGATGTATTTGGTTTTGGGGGCCTCTGGTGAGGTGCGTCGGCATCTCAATCAGCTGCGCCTCTGTCGTCGCCTGGGTTCTGCCGCTCCCCGTCTGCTTTCAGCGACGGAGCCGTCCGGTCAGCGCCTTGGGGACCCATCTACTGGCTCGCCTCATCCCCAGGTGTTACCGACGATGCCTTCCATTTTGCCTCATGGCGTCGCGCCGCCGCAGCCGCCGCCGGCGCCGCCAGCAGCGGACGCTTCGCTGCAGCCGCCTCGCGCCTCCCTGGGTCACGCGCCGCCGCTTGCTTCCCGTGGCCAGCCGTCCTCCGCCATGGACCTCTTGCCCGCTCCGGACCAGATGTCGTCTTCGCCCGTCGGGTGCTCCGACCACATGGAGGTCGCCCCTTCTGTCTCATTACGTGCGCATACACCTCATGTTGACGTGCACCCTGGACTAGGTTTGCAGGCGTTTCCTAGCTCCCCTCGGACCGAATGGCCGGGTGCGGGTGGCACAGCCTCGCCTGTTGTTAGGCTCCCCACCTCATCGCATACGTCAACATGGGGTCCTCCCCACGGCGGGCGGAAGCCTTATCTCACGACCGTTCGCCGATTTGCGGGGGAGGAATGTGGTGTCACCGCTAGACACCACACTTGCTAGGTGGTAACTTAAATCGGCCGCGGTCCTGTAGTACATGTCGGACCCGCGTGTCGCCACTGTGTATTCGCAAACGTAGCGCCACCACAGGGCAGGTCACAAGACACGGACATGACCTCGCCCCAGTTGTACGGACGACATAGCTTGCGACAAGACGTATCACGTCTTCCTCTCATTTGCCGAGAGACAGATTAAATAGCCTTCAGCTAGTCCATCGCTACTACCTAGCAAGGCGCCATGTGTATCATTGCTAATTGCTTACTACTATGCAAGAGATGTATTTCAACAAGAAGAACATCATTAAAAGTTAAGTAGATGACAATCTCTCTTCTTTTCTTTATAGTTTTTCATCCAGTCTCCTGTTTCAGAATTTACGCCCGTCTGCGTTAGTTTCGCGTGCACCTAGCCACTCATTGTGTCGAGACCTTAGGGAATCGACACAACAGAGAATGTGATATTTTATTAAACTGTGTAAATGAGATTTTCACTCTGCAGTGGAGTGTGCGCTGATATGAAACTTCCTGGCAGATTAAAACTGTGTGGCCGACCGAGTTCGAGTTCGAGTCTCGGTCGGGCACACAGTTTTAATATGCCAGGAAGTTTCAAACTGTGAAAATGTATGCACGAGAAAGTTATTGTGCAATAGGAGACTATCTGACGTGTGTCAGAGTGAGCTTGATTTTGTAAAAGGCAGCCAGAAGTGGCGCTGAGTATTAAATCTGTTAGTAATTTTTATTGTGGAAAGTAATCGTATTTTTGGTTTCATTACATTTTCTGTAGTTTCGGAATTACGAGATTTCTACTCTAAATTACTTGTGGTAATCTGATTGGCTGACATTAGAAATACGTCAAGTATAGAAGTGCTCGAGATGATCTGACTGGCTGCTTAACATACTAGCCAATAGGAATTGAGCATTTCTCATGCGTCTGATTAGAGCTTTGTGCATCAGCCCTTCGAGTCGAGATAGTCACTCGGTAGCCGTCTTCAGGTAAACACCTATGTTGGACCGCGATGATAAAACTTGTAGCTGGCCGAAGTGGCCGTGCGGTTCTAGGCGCTACAGTCTGGAGCCGCGTGACCGCTACGGTCGCAGGTTCGAATCCTGCCTCGGGCATGGATGTGTGTGATGTCCTTAGGTTAGGTTTAAGTAGTTCTAAGTTCTAGGGGACTGATGACTACAGCAGTTAAGTCCCATAGTGCTCAGAGCCATTTGAACCGTTTGAACCATAAAACTTGTACCAAAATGGAGCAATTCGTACGTTTGATCGCATCGTTCGTCGTTGACCAAAGACGACTACATTATTGAGTATTTTGTGAATGTTTAAGCTTTATGAGTGCTGTATTTTAGTAGATATTCGCGAGTGAACATTTCGTGTTGTACATAAACTCCGCGTGGCGCTTGTGCAGATTACGAGACATAATGGCCAGCCAGCACTTTTTTACAAGAAGCCTATTGAATTATTTAATGTGTTATCTCGCAAGTAGTCGTGTGTCAGTGACTCTTTAAAAGCACTTCGTCTACAGGCCACGAGGGCCTACCTGGATCATCCGACCGCCGTGTCATCCTCAGTGGACGATGCAGATAGGAGGGACGTGGGGTCAGCACACCGCACTCCCGGTAGTTAAGATGGTATTCTTGACCGAAACAGCCACTAATTGGTCGAGTAGCTCCTCAATTGGCTTCACGAGGCAGAGTGCACCCCTAAAAATGGCAACAGCGCATGGCGGCCTGGAGGGTCACCCATCCAAGTGCCGACCACGCCCGACAGCGCTTAACTTGGGTGATCTCACGGGAACCGGTGTAGCCACTGCGGCAAGGCCGTTACCTTCAGTGACTCTTTAGGACGTTTAAAATATCTGATAGGTTAAAATACCTTGTGGCTGTTTTCGAATGTGAACTTGTAACAGAGACAGTCAGTATCATTGCGTGTGATGTATCATTGCGTAATAGATGTCGGGATATTAAATATGGACTTGATAGCCCCTTCCGTGTGTTACACAATAAACCACTTTAAAGGAAATTTTATACATTTTTCAAATGAGAAGAATCTCAGATACTCAATAGTTTAACTACCCTTCAACTACTGCCCATGGTCTGGAGTTACGTGACCTTTACGTGATAGGTATTTAGCCGAATTTTCGTCAACGTTGCTTCTGTCGGCTAAATCGGTATCTACCGTCGCAGATTGAAGGGGCCGACAACTTGAAACCTATCCAGGTAGATGGACTTATGGTTTAAAGAATGGTGAGAGACCAACCCGCCCCGCCATATTTGGTGCTTTTAGTGGCCGGGAAAAGCGAAGTTCAGTGTCGAATGAACTTTAAAAGCAGCAATAAAAACCGTGTTAGACAGACGTAAGAACTTGCAGATTACCTTTTGAACTGAAGTTATAGGAGAAGGAATTACTCCCAGTGGAGATACTGTGAACTGTATACAACATTAGCAGAGGGTCAGAACAGAGCAGGCAGAGAGATCAGCGAACTACAGGAATGCCTACGGAAGCAGCTTAAAGCAGCGAGCTGTAGCAGATGAGCAGCAGAAGCAGTTGGCAGCCATGGAAGGTGCTGCTGGATCCCGAAAAGTAGACTGGAGCTATCAGCCTTTGGCGAACGGACAAACAGTAGCATTTCACCACGCTGACAACGTGGAGAAAAAGCTAAGTGGTGTGTCACTATGGAAACAAACGTGTCAACATGGAGAAAAGTGATAAGCCTGATAAGTGAAAGGAAGGAGGGTGTAGATTTTGATGATTTAGTACTTGCAGATGATAGTAAGGGAATAAATTTTTCTTAGTGTCAATGGTTGTCAAAGTTCGGTATCCAATACTTACAGGTCAATTAATGAGCATGACATGGTGGAAGCTGATATTAAATTGGCACCAGGTCTTGTGAAGGAAATGAAAAAGCTAGTAAGGTTTCAAAGTTTATGAGAGAAATATAAGTACTCCTACTCAGCAAATAAGTAGCGGACAAACACCCGGTCCTAATATTAAATTAGTACCATTTATTGTTACTGAAGCGAAAATAGAGCTAGCATTGGAGGCTGGTGAGCACAAAGTTAGCATTGCATCCATGTCCCAAAACATTGTGAAATAGATGGGTGGTATTATCAGTACTATTATGAATGGAGTGAGGTCTGAAATGGATTAGGCAATGAAATGAATAGTAAAAGAAGTGGTCTGGGTACTGCTATAAGTAATACGAAAACAAAAACATCTACATCTACATCCATACTCCGCAAGCCACCTGACGGTGTGAGGCGGAGGGTACCTTGAGTACTTCTATCGGTTCTCCCTTCTATTCCAGTCTCGTATTGTTCGTGGAAAGAAGGATTGTCGGTATGCCTCTATGTGGGCTCTAATCTCTCTGATTTTATCCTCACGGTCTCTTCGCGAGATATACGTAGGAGGGAGCAATATACTGCTTGACTCTTCGGTGAAGGTATGTTCTCGAAACTTTAACAATAGCCCGTACCGAGCTACTGAGCGTCTCTCCTGCAGAGTATTCCACTGGAGTATATCTATCATCTCCGTAACGCTTTCGTGATTACTAAATGAGCCTGTAACGAAGCGCGCTGCTCTCCGTTGGATCTTCTCTCTCTCTTCTGTCAACCCTATATGGTACGGATCCCACACTGCTGAGCAGTATTCAAGCAGTGGGCGAACAAGCGTACTGTAACCTATTTCCTTTGTTTTCGGATTGCATTTCCTTAGGATTCTTCCAATGAATCTCAGTCTGGCATCTGCTTTACCAACGACCAACTTTATATGATCATTCCATTTTAAATCACTCCTAATGCGTACTCCCAGATAATTTATGGAATTAACTGCTTCCAGTTGCTGACCTGCTATTTTGTAGCTAAATGATAAGGGTTCTATCTTTCTATGTATTCGCAGCACATTACACTTGTCTACATTGAGATTCAATTGCCATTCCCTGCACCATGCGTCAATTCGCTGCATATCCTCCTGCATTTCAGTACAATTTTCCATTGTTACAACCTCTCGATACACCACAGCATCATCTGCAAAAAGCCTCAGTGAACTTCCGATGTCATCCACAAGGTCATTTATGTATATTGTGAATAGCAACGGTCCTATGACACTCCCCTGCGGCACACCTGAAATCACTCTTACTTCGGAAGACTTATCTCCATTGAGAATGACATGCTACGTTCTGTTATCTAGGAACTCTTCAATCCAATCACACAATTGGTCTGACAGTCCATATGCTCTTACTTTGTTCATTAAACGACTCTGGGGAACTGTATCGAACGCCGGCCGAAGTGGCCGTGCGGTTAAAGGCGCTGCAGTCTGGAACCGCAGGACCGCTACGGCCGCAGGTTCGAATCCTGCCTCGGGCATGGATGTTTGTGATGTCCTTAGGTTAGTTAGGTTTAACTAGTTCTAAGTTCTAGGGGACTAATGACCTCAGCAGTTGAGTCCCATAGTGCTCAGAGCCATTTGAACCATTTGAACTGTATCGAACGCCTCGCGGAAGTCAAGAAACACGGCATCTATCTGTGAACCCGTGTCTACGGCCTCTGAGTCTCGTGGACGAATAGCGCGATATGGGTTTCACACGACCGTCTTTTTCGAAACCCATGCTGATTCCTACAGAGTAGATTTCTAGTCTTCAGAAAAGTCATTATACTCGAACATAATACGTGTTCCAAATTTCTACTACTGATCGACGTTAGAGATATAGGTCTATAGTTCTGCACATCTGTTCGACGTCCCTTCCTGAAAACAGGGATGACCTGTGCCTTTTCCAGTCCTTTCAAACGCTATGCTCTTCTAGAGACCTACGGTACACCGCTGCAAGTTCCTTCGCGTACTCTGTGTAAAATCGAACTGGTATCCCATCAGGTCCAGCGGCCTATCTTCTTTTGAGCCATTTTAATAGTTTCTCTATCCCTCTGTCGTCTATTTCGATATCTACCATTTTGTCATCTGTACGACAATCTAGAGAAGGAACTACAATGCAGTCTTCCTCTGTGAAACAGCTTTGGAAAAACAAATCAACGTGGGTCTGATGTGGATGGTAAAACAAGTGGATTAGTTTCTGAAAGTAACTGGGGGTTTATAAAACTGTCGGAACAGTTTGATGATAAATTAAAAAGATTAAAGAAGAAATTCAGGGGAAAATGCATCACAGAATTTCAGGCTTAAGCGATTCTGTAAAAACATGAGATATCACAACTTAACAAAAGCGCGAAACGACTGATTTCCTATGTGAAACAAGAAAGCAAGAAAGATGTGAACCCAACTAGTGTGTGCGTCACAAAGATTTCTGGAGTGTTTTTGAGTATATGTTTCCTAGGTCATCAAATACCAAACAGAAAATAGGCTTTGTGCTATCTAATCCTATGGGACTAGCTTGTATCTATGGGAATTTAGCTGGAGACAAGTATGATAGCATTAAACTTTTTAAATAGTCTTCCTTTGATGAATACTGAAAAAAAAAACCGATGGAAGTATTTAACAGTTTTTGGTTAGGTGAAAAGTTTAACCCAAAAACACTACTATGAGGATTGTTCGGCAACTACTTTGTCTTACATGATTATAACGGTGTTACAAAACAAACTGAGTTTGTACTGGCGAAATAAAACAATTTCTGCACCCAGAGAGGACATTAACAATTTCATTGGTTACTTGCAAAGGATAGAGAATCTTTTGAAAGAAGCGGAAGATAATGGTAGGGATTACAGGGCTCCTGCTAGGCAAAATAAAGTGCAAGTAAACAGAACAGGTATACACACATCTAACAATCACAGAGGATGGTCCAGAGGACGAGGGGGTTTTACTGGAAATAGAAATTACAACAGGAATAGAGATGACAGTTGTCAAAATCAGCAGTCAGCTGAGAGAGCAGAACAGCATTTCAGACAGCCGAATGCCGCTGCGGCTACTGGAAGAGTAGGCGACGAGGAAAAGTAATAGCAGTTCATAGGGGTGCTAGCGTTTGTAGACTGCCAAAAGTAGGTTAAACCCGCCAGCAAACCTTTTGTAAGCCGGAAACCAACACAGTAGTGATACAAGTACTATAAACATATCGGAGAAAAGAGAGGAAGTGAGAATGTTTACTTTTCAGGAAATGTGAAAGCATTTTATGAAAGATTTGATGAAAATGTCGAATCTAGGAACAAGGTTAGCAAGGAACAGGAGTTACCTGATAAGATTGTGGAGCAAGATCTTAGTCTAACTGAGCACTGCAATACTAAAGAGGATCCTATAGGGAACGAGGAAGAAAGCACTATATACGGGGAAAGTGCAGCACAGAAGGAAGATATACCGGCAAATGAAATTTTAGGTAGAATAGAGGCGATTCTTTTTGATAGTGATGAAAGTTTCACACCTCGAGGAATGTGTAAATCGAACAGAAGAGAGCTCATAGAATAGTGACGCATCTACAGAAGTAGATGAAGCTGAGGGTAATTTGGAAAATTCTAACAACGTAGGAGGAAATGTTGCAGAGTCCTTGGAGAAATTTTTTGACTTGACACTGATAGACAGATTAATTAAAGCTGCCATAGCTGAAGGGGAAGAAGAGCCCATAAATATGTGTGTTATTTCCGCAAAAAGGTATAGTATTTGACAGGTGTGAGGTAGTGCGGGATCCGTCGGAAGAACCAGATCCTGAAACTGTTGAAGAATCATCAGGATAACCGATAGCAGAGGTTGCAGTTTTTGGTGAAAAAGTTCCTTGCTTACGTGATAGTGGTTCAGATGCATGAGCAGGGTCAAAAAATTTATTAGATGCTGTTCCTAAAAAGAAAGAAATTATTATTCCCATCTCCAGAATTAACACTGTAGTAGCCAGAGGTAAAAGTAAGGAAGCCGAGATTCTGACTTGTAAATCTGTGCTACTACGTGTCGCTGCTTACGCTGATTTTGGTTTTCTTGAGCGACACTGATTTGTGCTTACATCAACTCAGCTGCATTCTCAACTGTTGAATTACCTTTCATTCTTGTTTGTACAGGGTAACTGGTTTGTGAGAATGAGTGCCTAGTGTGTGTCTGTGTATGACACGAAAGCAATCATCCCGGAATCTGCCTTAGGCGAGTTAGGGTAGCCATGGAAAATATAAGTCGGGATGGGTGGCAGGAATGTGAAATACTTCTCTTCCAAAGCCGAGTACTGTTTATTACCCATGGAGCCTCTTGACTACTTAAAACGTGGTTTATGAACAACTACCCTTAGTCTTCTGATACCATTACGGACGTTTCATGAGAGTAACACATAAACGGCGCCGAGAAAGAAAATTGTCTTTAAAAAAACCCTTGCCTGCATGTTGTATTGTCCTTCAAATTCATTCGTTGTGGTTTTGAAACACAACGTATACGCGTTCTGTTTTTACGTAGAACGAGGTGGAAGAGTGAGTCCTCTAATGGACGTTAAGCTTGGTTCAGATGAAAGTAGGACAGAAAGTACACACGTTTGTTGGACAAGTGTGGTTCAGGAAACTGACAGTACTCTTTCCACGTAAACCACCACAGCTTCTTGTTCTAGTGAGATCATTCTGGCCTAAGTGTTTCATTTTTTCCACATATCACTTTAAATGAATTCAATAAGGCCGTTGTTGACTCTTTCCTCCGTGGGGAGAACAAAATTAATTACAACAGTCCACTCACATTGTCACCTTGTGTGAAAAGCCTGAACAACCGCCTGTACGCGTGTACAGCTGCAAGACTTGCAGTAATAGAGTCACTAGTGTTCTGGAAGCTATCAAAAGGGATGCAGAGCTATACCGACTCCACTGCCGTGTCCAGCAGTACCAGGTTTCTCGGTTGAGGATCTTTGGTGCGAACAGTCCGATCGAGGTGGTTGCACAGATTTTAGACTGGACTTAAATTTGGGGAGTTTCGTGGCCAGAAGAGCATGGTAAACGCTGCGAGTTGTGTGACACGTTGAATTATCCCGCTGGTGGATGGCGTAGTGCTGTGGAAAAACAAAATGCATTTAGGCGTGGACAAGGTCCCCAAAAATATACGCATTCTTCTGTTATCCATTGTACCTTCCAGAACGGTGAGATCGCCCAGGGAATCCCACGAAAACATTAACCCAAGCCATAACGCTCCGTCCATCAGCTTATCCTCCGGCCTGCACCCTTCCGACGATTGTTGTTGCCTGTTGGCTGTCAGACGTTTCACGACACACACGCCAACCACCTGTCGTCTGAAAATGCCAGCTTTTGCCACTCAGTAGACGTCCTGTTGTGATACTGGTACTCAGATACCAGCCTTCCTTGCCGATTAACAGAAGTCAGCTATGGTGCATCAACCAGGCGCTTAGTGAAACCTTGCGGACAGGTGACACTACCTGCTTCCATTGTGGCTTTATGGTGCCAGACATGAGGTACTGTTCATAAGGGAAAATTTCGTTCTGGAGTAACAAAATAATTCATGAATATAAATCACTTCACATAATTCTACGCTGAGATGACAAAAATCAGTGGAAAGCGCCTGATATCGTGTCTCACCACCGTTTGCGAGGTATAAAGCAGCAGCTCGACATAGCATGGACTCAATAAGTTATTGCAAGTCTCCTGACGAAATGTAGAGCCATGCTTTCTGTACAGCCGTCTGCAATTGCGGAAATGTTGCCGGTGCAGGATTTCGTGCACGATCTGACCTCTCGATTATGTCTCATAAATGTTTCATGGAATTCATGTCGCGCGAGCTGGGTGGCCAAATCATTCATTCTTATAGTCCAGAATGTTCTTAAAACCAATCGCGAACAATTGTGGCACGATGACATGGCGCTTGGTCATCCATAAAAATTCCATCGTTTGAAAATGGACTTCATGTAGCCGAACATAAGCATTTCCAGTCAACGATCGTGTCAGTTGGTCAGTTGGACCAGAGAACCCGGCCTATACCATGTAAACACAGCCTACACTTTACGGAACCACAACCAGGTTCCACAGTGCCTTGTTGACACCTTGTGTCCATGGCTTCGTGGGGTCTACGCCACATTCGATCTCTGCCATCATGTCTTACCAAATGAAATCGCAACTCTTGCGACCAGACCACGGTTTTTGCAGTAGTCTATGGTTAATGGATGTGGTCAAGAGCCCAGGAGAGGCACTGGAGGCGTTTCCGTGTCGTTAGCAAAGACACTCGCGTCGGTCGTCTGCTTCCGTAGCCCATTAACGCCAAATTTCATCGCACTGTCCTTACAGGTATGTCCCTCGTTCTCGGTCGTTACGCCGAAAAACGTCAGCCATTGCGTTGTTCTTGGAAGAGGTAATGTCGGTGAAATCTGGTTTCGCAGGACAGAGCGGATCAGGTTATGGTTGTGGAAAGGGGCCAAAATCAGTTACTGTCAGTTGCACAAACACACAAACTTTATTTTCCTAAAAACAAAGCACACATGCCCTGAAAAGGACTCAAAACAATATGGCTGAAAGCCCGAACACAAGTTATTAAAATTGCTTTAAGGAATACACGCGACTGAACGCCTTACTTTAAAATATTTCACGTAAAAGTTCGGCTGAAGGTCACATACTGATCATTGAACAACTCAAGGCTTAAGGCCTGGATAACAAAGATTTAAAATGGACTCAAGTCTCTTTTGTAAAATAGTTTTAAACAAATCAATCTTGAAAGCTTAGTTTAAGTCGGCTGGTGGCCTTATTTTAAAATTTAAACAAACTAAACTAAAAGACAGCTGAAGGCCTCGCACAGTACTTCAGACTAAAAGAAAATCACAATCTAAAACCAACATAACAGTGGTGCTCAGAAGTGTCCCAAGGGTCGGCCTGAGACGGTAACTCTAGCGTAAGGTTAGGTGAGACAGGCAGCCAAAAGTAAGGTTAAATATTTGGTTGGCAACCCGACCCAGGGACGGCCGAAGGACCGACCTAATCAATTCCCTTCCGCCCGACCGACGGCACGACAACGGAAAATGTCAGCGATAACGAAGATACCAGCAGTACTACGTCTTCAAATATTGGCGCAACAACCACTCAAAAATATGAACAACACCAAAGGCTGCCGAACTACACGCCGTGCCGGGCTCTGTCCCAACCGACCGGCTGACAGCTCCAGTGCGCAGGCAGCATTAACATAACTGCTCAGTCGAAATCACGCAAGCTTCCACAAGAACTCGAACAATCCTAAACGCAATTACCGTCGAACAACAAGGGCGAATCACAAGTCGAGACACACAGAGAATCCGTAAGTGGTCGGCGACCAAGTACATGTCGTCCGATGAGAGGACCGACCAAACGAGCAACCAGGGTCATCCCCACTCAAGTCATGTGTGTCGGCAACGGTCGGGCGAGTCTCAGCTGTCCGGGCCTCACTGCAGCTCCATCCTGACTCCTTGACGTACGTTCGGAACTCGGAGACACGACGACCCGGACACACTGGCTCGGATCCAAACATGTAGAGGGAACACATGCCCACTGGCCACCCGACATATTTGCACAAGGAAGGAACCGACCCACGTTCCGCAAGATAACTAATTGAAGGGGCCCAGAAGCGGTCGGAACACCAAATACACGTCGGTCGTTGAGACGACCGACCGAACGACCAACCAGCGGTCGCCCCAGCTCAAGTCTTCTTCCGTCGGACGTGCATGTGTGTCGCCAGCGGTCGGGCGAGTACTGGCTGTGCTGACCTCACTGGAGCTAGTTCCCGACTGAACTGCCGACAGATCACGACTCGGAAATACTGGCGGTCGCTCCAGAGATAGTACGACAGTGCACTTATCGATAAGCGCTGGTGCTGCCACTTACGGGCAAGCAAAACAGCAACTTAGTGACGCCAGTAAATCGAATAAAAAAAGACAAGCTGTCAAGCAATAAACCGCACGAACGCGAGCCGCGCAGAGCTCAGTCGGAAATTTGGTATTCTGGCCGCACTATGTACTTCGGAATATTGAATCCCTAAGAATTTCCGAAATGCAGTGTCCCATGCGTTCAGCATCAGCTACCATTCCGCCTTCAGAATTTAACTCCTGTCATGCTGCCGAATCACGTCGGATACCTTTTAACGCGATACTACTGCCGTCTGTAACTGTGCATCTCATAATCCCATGACTTCGTCACCTCAGTGTACAACAGATAGATTTCAAAGACATAAACCTAGAATACTGTGCACCTGTCCTACAACATTTCCTGAAAACTGGAACGACCTGCGCCGCGTCCGGCGACCAGCTGCTGTGCCGCAGAGGTAGGACGGTCGCCACGAACGCTTCCTTCCGCAAGTTGGCACGCAGCGGCGACAGCGGCGGCGGCTCAGAGGACCGGCCTCAGGTGTCGCCCGCGTGGGTGGCGATGAGTCACTCGGGACGTTCGGCTGAGCGCCGGCACCGCAGCCGCCGCCAAATATCCGCAATTTACGCCTAACGCTGGCGCGGCGCGGCGCGGCGCGGCGAGGCGAGGTGAGGGTCGCCGGGTCAAGGGGCCCGCCGGCCGGCACGGCGGCTCGGAGGCCCATAAATCCCGACCCACAGCAGCCTGGAGCGCTGGAGCGCTGGAGCACTGGAGCGGGCCTCACAGAAAAGCCGCCGACCCGCCAGCCCTGCCTGCGCCGCTGCCCCAACACCGAACTTCCTCGCCGCCTCGCGACCACTTGCTCACATCACTGTAACATCCATCTGATCACACTATTATGGATTTCACGACAGTCTGCCTGTAGGACGCTGAAACTATAAAGGTGAAAGAGATATAGGTCAAATGAATACCATTTCAGAAAATGACTGGTTCGACTATTTCCAATTTTTTGGGACAGGTGATGGGAAGAATGTGGAAACTTTATCATTTAGGTACAATATAGCAGGTCATCAACTGGAAGCAGTTAATTCCATAAATTATCTGGCAGTAGGCATTAGGAGTGATTTAAAATGGAATGATCGTATAAAGTTGATCTTCGGTAAAGCAGATGCCAGACTGAGATTCATTGGAAGAATCCTAAGGAAATGCAATCCGAAAACAAAGGAAGTAGGTTACAGTACAGTTGTTCGCCCACTGCTTGAATATTGCTCACCAGTGTGGGATCCGTACCAGATATGGTTGATAGAAGAAATAGAGAAGATCCAACGGAGAGCAGCACGCTTCGTTACAGGATCATTTAGTAATCGCGAAAGCGTTACAGGGATGGCCGGCCGTAGTGGCCGAGCGGTTCTAGGCGCTACAATCTGGAGCTGCGCGACCGCTACAGTCGCAGGTTCGAATCCTGCCTCGGGCATGGATGTGTGTGATGTCCTTAGGTTAGTTGAGTTTAAGTAGTTCTAAGTTCTAGGGAACTGATGACCTCAGATGTTAAGTCCCATAGTGCCCAGAGCCATTTGAACTTTTGATCGTTACAGAGATGATAAACTCCAGTGGAAGACTTTACAGGGGAGACGCTCAGTAGCTCGGTACGGGCTTTTGTTGAACTTTCGCGAACATACCTTCACCGAGGAGTCAAGCAGTATATTGCTCTCTCCTACGTATATCTCGCGAAGAGACCATGAGGATAAAATCAGAGAGATTAGAGCCCACACAGAGACGTACCGATAACCTTTCTTTCCACGTACAATACGAGACTGGAATAGAAGGGAGACCCGATAGAGGTACTCAAAAGACCCTCCGCCACACGCCGTCAGGTGGCTTGTGCAGTATGGATGTAGATGTAGATGTAGATGTAGTGACGAGCACGTTCGTCTTATATCAATGGAAGAATTAAACATATTCCGAGCAGTACTCGAAGGCCCAACAGTGTCGACTGACCGCTGCGCTGTCCGCGGCGAGGTGATTGTCGCCGATAGGCGTCACTGGATGCAGGTATGGGAGGCACGTGGTCAGGACACCGCTGTCCTGGTCTTAGTTTCGATGATCGGAGCCACCGAATGAGCTGGTGCAGTGGTTAGTACACTGGACTCGCATTCGGGCCATCCTGATTTAGGTTTTCCGTGATTTCCCTACATCACTTCAGGTAAATGCCAAAATGACAGGATGGTTCCTTTGAAACCACACGGTCATTTTTCTTCCCCATCCTTCCATGATCCGATGGGACGATGGCGTTGCTGTTCGGCCCCCTCCTCAAATCAACCAACAAAACAGCTGTGATCGGAGTTGATCTTCAGTCAAGCAGCTCCTCAATTGGCCTGACAGGGGCTGAGTACACCCCGCTTACCTAGAGCTCTCGGTGGACCTCGGCGATCACTCCCCAAGTGCTAACCAAGACCGACAGTTTAACTGCGGCGGCATAGCAAGAGCTAAAGATTGGTTTAAAATACCTAAAAGCAGAAAATCCCCAGGGGAAGAAAATTGCAATGTATCATTATTTAAATATGCTTCGGAATCGCTACTCAAGAAACTATTCCCTTTTGTCAATTATTTATGGAAATACAGTGACATACGCGAGGATTGGCAAACAGCAGTTGTTATCCATTATTTACAAAAGGGGAACGCAGAAAATGTGATAGTGACGAGGTAATAGTTTTCTAAGTTCTGAATACAATGCATGTGCAAAACTTTTAACAAATAGACTACAGGTTGTTCCGTACTTAAGAACGGAATGGGCTTCGGATGAGATGATCTTGACCAGACACTGGCTTTCCAGTCTGCCAAGTTATTAAAATACAACAATCTTACATATATAGCCTTTACTGGTTATGAAAAAGATTTTGATAAAGTTAACAGAATTAAATTATAGCAAACATGTCAAAATAATGATCACCTTAGTATCTAATAAGTGTAATTCAAATTATGTGTATGCACAACAAAATCAGTGTACAAAAAGGAAGATCATCTGCGATAAACTGTCCGAGACTGTTATTTAATAAATACATAGACGACACCATAAAGATACAGAATGTATGTCAGAATGAAGCAGTCCACCATTATAAGCATAACGACGAAGTTATGAATATGAACCTATTAGCAGATGATCAAGTAATCTAAGTGGACTCAGAAGACAAATTACAGAAAGCAATTCGAGCTTGCACAAGGTAGCAAATGATTGCAATATGACAATATTTAAAGGTAAATCTGAGACATTGCCAGCGGCCTTGCCGCAGTGGTAACACCGCGCCTTACCCATATTTTAATTGGAGCACTTCGTTCACTGTTACTGTTTCCTCTTGTCACTTGTACCTACTGTATATCACCCGTTCTTCCGTCTAGCTTACCTCTATTTTTCTCAGAATTTCTACCGTCTTGCACTATTTTACACTGTCGAACGCTTTTTCCAGGTCGACGAATCATGCGACCGAGTCTTCGTTTTTCTTCAATCTTGCTTCAGTTATCAACCACAACGTCGAAACTGCCTGTCTGTTGGCTTTACCTTTCCTAAAGCCAAACTGATGGTCACCTAATAGAGCCTTAATTTTCTTTTCGGTTCTTCTGTATATTATTCTTCTCGGCAACTCTCGAATACATGTTCTGTTAATCAGGTTGTGCGATAATTCTCGCTCTTGTCGGCTCTTGCTATGTTCGGAACTGTGTAATAGGTGAAGAAATTTCGTTTGGTCTATGTGCATGGTCTAAAGAAGCATTATGTTTTCAGTATTTTCTTACAGGTTCAAATGGCTCTGAGCACTATGCGACTTAACTTCTGAGGTCATCAGTCGCCTAGAACTTAGAACTAATTAAACCTAACTAACCTAAGGACATCACACACATCCATGCCCGAGGCAGGATTCGAACCCGCGACCGTAGCGGTCGCGCGGTTCCAGACTGAAGCGCCTTTAACCGCACGGCCACACCGGCCGGCTTTTCTTACATATTAACATTATTTTAATTATTTTCTATCGATATAATGTTACTTATTGTTTCCAATTAATAAAATAAGGATATGTGAAATATTAAACTAAAAAGCAAAAGAAAGTATGAATGTAAAACGTAAAATAATAATTTAAAATATAAACCAAGTATAAGTACAATAAATACTTAGAACAGTAATGAATGTTTAGAAATTTTAATTAGGCGTGTTGAAAATACTCTGACGGCACTTTGTGTACAGCTTAATTTCCAAAAACTATATTTCAGAAACCAATATTATTGCACAAGGATGTATGTGACCGGGACCTGAAAGCTTCTTTATGTTGTAAAAAAGGTTTTCATGTTTCAATATTAATTAAAGGTAGTAGGGTGTTTTGCAAAATTTCAGTTTACTACAAAAGGCGATTACACACTTTTCAAGACCAAAAATTATAAATTAGGTATCAACTTTTATACCAAAACGTGTTTGTGTATCATCGGTTCGAAGATGTTCCCACTAAACCTAAAATGGCAGAATACCTTTTGAGGTGTGTATAAGTGCTTAAAGTGAGAGTGGACACAAACAAAAAAAAATGCGTAGTGTAGTGTTTTACCCCCTTTACACACTCGCCAAGTTTCATCAAGATACTGTATTGACACCTGGAAATGTTCCGTTGCGAGCTCCATCATCAGCAACATCATATATGACCATTACAGCGACGAATTCACTCTCATATTCTTTATTTGATGAAAGAAAACAGCCTACAAATGTCGCCCTGAGGATCCGGACATTACTTCATTTGTAGTTGCTTCCGGATCAAAATGGTATCCGAAGTAACAGGTACCAAATATATACAATTAAGGCGAGAGCGGCCAATGATCACTGCAGATGCTTACCAAGCTCGAACTTTTAGGGGAATCGACTAAATGCTGCGAGTATTGAGGATGAAGAGGAAATAGCACAACATTCATAGTTTTTGGATGAATTGAGAATTTCGGTCTGGCGGCAGGAGTGCTATGGTAGTCCGTGCAGATGAGACGACCACTGTGTCCGGACGTCTTAGTGGTCTACATCTACATCTACATTTATACTCTGCAAGTCACCCAACGGTGTGTGGCGGAGGGCACTTTACGTGCCACTGTCATAACCTTCCTTTCCTGTTCCAGTTGCGTATGGTTCGCGAGAAGAACGACTGCCGGAAAGCCTCCGTATGCTCTCGAATCTCTCTAATTTTAATTCGTTATCTCCTCGGGAGGTATAAGTAGGGGGAAGCAATATATTCGATACCTCATCCAGAAACGCACCCTCTCGAAACCTGGACAACAAGCTACACCGCGATGCAGAGCGCCTCTCTTGCAGAGTCTGCCACTTGAGTTTGCTAAACATTTCCATAACGCTATCACTCTTAACAAATAACCCTGTGACGAAACGCGCCAGTCTTCTTTGGATCCTCTCTTTCTCCTCTGCCAACCCGACCTGGTACGCATCCCACACTGATGAGCAATACTCAAGTATAGGTCGAACGAGTGTTTTATAAGCCACCTCCTTTGCTGATGGACTACATTTTTTAAGGGCTCTCCCAATGAATCTCAACCTGGCACCCGCCTTACCAACAATTAATTTTATATGATCATTCCACTTCAAATCGTTCCGTACGCATATCCCCAGATATGTTACAGAAGTAACTGCTACCAGTGTTTGTTCCGTTATCATATAATCATACAATAAAGGATCTTCTTCCTGTGTATTCGCAATACATTACATTTGTCTTGTTGCATTCACAATACATTAGATCTGTCTATGTTAAGGGTCAGTTGCCACTTTCTGCACCAAGTGCCTATCCGCTGCAGATCTTCCTGCATTTCGCTGCAATCTTGTAATGCTGCAACTTCTCTGTATACTACAGCATCATCCGCGTAAAGCCGCATGGAACTTCCGACACTATCTACTACGTCATTTATAAATATTGTGAAAAGCAATGGTCCTATAACACTTCCCTCTGGCACGAAAGAGGTTACTTTAACGTCTGCAGACGTCTCTCCATTGAGAATAACATGCTGTGATCTGTTTGTTAGAAACTCTTCAATCCAGCAACACAGCTGGTCTGATATTCCGTAGGCTCTTACTTCGTTTATCAGGCGACAGTGCGGAACTGTATCGAACGCCCGCCCAGTACCTGTCCAGTAAGCAAAACACCCGGGTTCGAATTCAACTCCAACACACATTTTCAACTTCCCCGACCGAAATAAATCAATTCCCACTCGCAGCCAAAGTCTGTAATTTCTTTGCGTCTGTATTTTTATTTTTCGGATTACCTTGTAAGTGGTTAGTGATAAAAACATCGCAAAAAAAGAAAAAGGTACTGACGTATGCTGGTAAGTAGTGTTATTCCAACGCTAATAGAATTTCTAGCAGCGTCGTTTCCGTTCACGGGAGCAGCCCCTTTTTACTGCGTCGCCACCGTTTTACCTGCAAGTGCGTCCGTGCTGCGGTGTGAAACCCATACGGCTAATCTCTGCGACTCGGGAGACTTTTGCGCGAGACGAGCGGCTCGCAATTACGCTCGGGATGCCCTCGCCGTACATGGACCGTGGCGCACGACTGATGCTGCTGTGATCGCGGCCCTGTAGCTACAGTTAGCCAGCCCAGCCAGCTAGGTCCGGCCCAAGATTTGCGGCGCTCCCGCCTGGTGGTCCCCTTAGCTGCCGCGCGCTCCCACCGTGTAGCGGACACAGTGAAATGGTAGCCTCTTGAATTTATATTATCTTATTTGCATCTTATTATAATCCTCGCTGCTCCCAAGGCGCCGCGTTTCAAGTCACGCGGTCCGTAATCCTCTCCAGTTTCGCCTAATGCTCGCGACAAAGAAAATTTGCTTCAAATTTTTCTCTCCCCTGCTCCCACTATTTTGCTGTCTGCAGGTGAGTGTCGTAATCACAGTGCTGCATATGTCTTACTTCCTTAATCAAAGAAATGGTCAGCACAAGAGAAATGTCTTTGGGATGAATATACGAGGGCTATTCGAAAAAAATAAAAATCGCGAAATGGAAACCACTGTAAAAACAGGAATGTTTTTTTTTTATTTGCAATAGTTAGCTACACCTTCTAACTACTTTTCTATATAGTCGCCGCTCCTACTAACAATTTAACCTACCCAAGGGATAAACTTCGATTTTGATAGGCTTTGAATATATTGTAGTGTACAGCAAAATAAGACACACATTTGTTCGTATAGCTGCCCACATGACCGTTAAAAGGGTGAAACACCCCTCTGAAAAAAAAAATTCATTTCATATTTCTGAATGAATAACGTTTGAAACGGTAACATAAAAAAAGAATCAAATAAATGTGTGTGGTTTTTAATGTACGTTACAACGGTGCATACAGATTTGTCGAAAAAGTCATTTTTTTATATCCTCTCCCCTGCCCCTATTATTTGTTTTCATTTCGCCATATCACTAACAGCAAAACGTATACCATCGTTAATACCAAATTCAGTCATATATGATCAAGTGGTATTCCAAAGAATGACTCCTGTCATTATACTGCAACTGCCCGATGTGCTTGGTAGGCACAATCAAAGTGCATTTATCAGTTTTTGATCCGAACAAGTCCACCCTTCGTCATTCTTGTACAGATTTACAATAATCTACAAACAGTTTGAAATATGACACAATTAAACCTGAAGAGGTTACAATTTGGAAACGAAAAACAAAAGTAAAAAGAAAACACCAATACAAGAGAAGTTATTTTATGTTTTTTAGAAATAACAGAATATATGCATTAAACAACTCAACATGACAACTGCCACTGAATTCGACACATGTATGGGGTGTGTCCAGCAATATAGAGATATTTTATATTTATACCTTATTTCTGACAGCAGGGAGTGCAAGAGAGATGGAACAAATCTTAGATGTTCTAAACACAAAATTAGAAGAATATGGAATGTAGATTAATAAGAAGAAAACGAAAAGCATGGTAATTGGAGGAAAGGGGAGAAAATTCCGTATGGTAGTAGGGGGAGAGGAAATACAGCAAGTGGTAAACTTCAGTTTCTTGGGAAGTGTAATAATGAATGATATGTATGCCTCAACAGAAATTAGGAAAAGAATTGCAATGGCAAAATAAGGATTCAAGGGGAAACAGAAATTACTTTGTGGACCACTAAACAAAGATCTGAGGAAAAGACTTGCCAAATGTTACATCTGGAGCGTTGCACTATATGGTGCGGAGACCTGGACATTGAGGAAGGAAGATGAAAGAAGATTGGAGGCACTGGATATGTGGATATGGAGGAGAATGGAAGGTGAAATGGGAAGACCGAGTAAGGAATGAAGAAGTATTAAGAAGAGTTGTAGAAGAAAGAAACATGCTGAAAGTCATCAGAAAGAGAAAACAGAACTGGATTGGACATTGTTTGAGTAGGGACTGTTTATTGAAGGAAGGAATAGAAGTAATGGTGTAGGGAAAAAGGGGAAGAGGGAAAAGAAGATATCAAATTCTGGACAATATCACAGAAGTCAAATATTCAGAAATGAAAAGACTGGCTATGGACAGACAAAAGTGGAAGAGGCTTAACCCATGACAAGACCTACCGTAGGGCAGAATACCATACTACTACTATTTTTGACAAATGTGTACTCGAAATACCACTTTGGTATTAACGATGTTATACGTTATGATATACGTCAAATGTCTAAATGAAAAACAAAATAATGGTGGGAGAGAATACCGAAGAAAATGACTATCTCGACAAACCGGGACAACGTTCGTTATGACATACATTAGAAACTATAGCAATTTTTTTGAAGTTTGTTTTGTATCTGTTAGAGTTTCAATGATACTCATTTAGAGATATTAAATTCAGTCTTTTTTAGGGGGGGTGTTTCAGCCTTTTAACGGCTATGTGGGCACATACAAAAATATATAAAAATTATGTCTTTTATTTTACTGTACACTACAACATATTCGAAGCCGATGAAATCGAAGTTATCATTTGGGTATGTTTGCTCATTATTTATTAGTCGTAGCAATGCATAAACTATCCAGGACCCTCGTCATAGAAGGCGGCCGCCTGTGCTTTCCGCCAACTGTCTAAACTGGTCTATAGCTCGTTATCTGCGCCAAAATTTTGTCTTCATAGTCAGTGGCTCATGTGAGCATAGATGAAACTCAGGAGGACCCATCACTGGCCATATTGTGGGTCATCAAACACTTCCCATTGAAAACTCTGCAACAGGATCTTCATTGCCCCTGCAGAGTACGGCCGAGAATTTTCATGAAGAAGGAACTGCCTGATAGTTGTGTTATGTGGGCTGCATGATATCAGGCGAAATCTCTCACCAATCATTCATATTTGGTGGCAGACACGATTTTCTAGCCATTCTTACGTGCTCACTGAGCGCTCAGAACAGAAAAGTGCGAATTGATGCCTTCGACGGGCATACTAGAGACACTGCCCAACTCATCTGTGCCAAGTTCCATCGGATTTTCACTGTGGCTTCCATTTCGGGCCCAATCGCACCTTACTTTCCGAATAGCTCTCGTATGGTTGACTGCCCACGATTTTACACTCTATAATATGAAATTTTTTCTCTGTCCCTTGAAAAATGCCTGATAAACTGAGAAGATCGATGAGTTTTGGTACCTTCGTTAATATGAAGTTGTCAGGGCACCATCAAACACTTTATAATCTGAAGTCATGGCTCACGACTCCCTATACTTTGGAGACACCTACTTCTGTAATTTCAACTGAGTTCTCCTACATCTGTGTTTCCCAGCACAGGTTCAGGCCAACTGTGGTTTTCTTCTTCGACTTGCCGTCTGCAGTCTGTCTTCATAATTTGTGAAAGTCAATACGTGTTTCTCGTAACTATGAAACGCTATGGGTGCTAGAATCAACATATCTTCTCTCAATTAATGAAAACAGAATTATTATTGAAGCTGTGGAGAGTAGGATTTAAAAAAAAAGTATAACTGTTCGTTCTTTTACCGTCTACATTGTCAATGATTTTAAAAAATAAAGATCGTGTCCCCGAAAGTATCTCAGGCATAAGTAGAAAATGGTAGCGTAAGGACAAATTCCCCAGTCCGTGCTTGCTAAAATGTTGTTGGATAAAGGCAAGGCTTTTGCACAGCCTCTCTGGATTGAAGAATTTTCGCGAAGTGAGAGCTGGCTCTCACATTTTAAAAATGTCACGCCATCACGTTAATCTGCGGAGAGAGTTCCAAAGTCGACTGTCCTCCTGATCACCCCCTGGCTTTCAAGAACGAAAAATGTCATTGTGGAAAACTAAGTAAGTATAGAATAACTATCCTTCCAGGCTGTAACACGGACGAATCTCACGAACTGAAACCATTCATAGTGGGGAAATCGCTTCCCTCAATTTATCCTTCAAACAAAAAATCATGGATGAGGACATGGAACTGTTTATTTAATGACTGACCTCGGTTATTAGTGATATGAGAAATGTTACTGCTTTTGGACAATTGCACCGTATTTAACGACGTAAAATGGTTTTTTTCCCTACACAACACATCAGGATAGCAACCATTAGACTAGATCATAATTAAAAATTATAAAAGTGCCTAACGGACTGAAACTGTTTCACTTGTGCACTGATACATGTGAGAAGGGAACATAATCAACATCTATAATTCCAGGAAAAATGTCAGCCCTACCACTCTTTATAACTGCTTCAGAAAGTGCGGATTTTCAGTGCAAAGAGCAATCGCCGAACCGGCACCAGAGCGCGAGAATTAGCAAATGAAATCCCGCTAGGTTGGGAACATCTACCCAACTGTGGTGAGTTAACCTTTGAGGACTTCCTTCATGTTGACGATAATGACATCGGTTTCAAAAATGGTTCAAATGGCTCTGAGCACTATGGGACTCAACTGCTGTGGTCATTAGTCCCCTAGAACTTAGAACTACTTAAACCTAACTAACCTAAGGACATCACAAACATCCATGCTCGAGGCAGGATTCGAACCTGCGACCGTAGCAGTCGCACGGTTCCGGACTGCGCGCCTAGAACCGCGAGACCACCGCGGCCGGCTACATCGGTTTCCACTGTGCTCTAAGCGATGTTGGCTTGTCAGGTCGGTGACAAGCAAGACAACGAAAAACAACGAGAATTCCAATCACGTTGACCGAATCTAGGTCATCAGTCCATACCCTATGCTCTTACGCCCTCAGAAAAACGAGTGATGATTCTTTCTCAGCTCTTGTCGCTCTTGTGTAGATGGTACAATCCACTCTGGATTATTTTATATTCAAGTCCAAATTACCTAGAGTTCCAACTAATAGGATTTCAAATAATCAAGAAACACGGGGAAAAATTCAAATAAACACAATGCTAGACGGATGTCACTCTCTCAAAAGAAAATCATCGACTAATTTTCAAAGTGACGTAACTTTTTCACTTTTTCTTTGAGTCGTTTTTCGTATACTGTGTGTATGTATCTATTAGTTTGCTCACTGTTAACATAAATTTGAGCGTATATATACACTCGTGGAAATTGAAATAAGAACACCGTGAATTCATTGTCCCAGGAAGGGGACACTTTATTGACACATTCCTGGGGTCAGATACATCACATGATCACACTGACAGAACCACAGGCACATAGACACAGGCAACAGAGCATGCACAATGTCGGCACTAGTACAGTGTATATCCACCTTTCGCAGCAATGCAGGCTGCTATTCTCCCATGGAGACGATCGTAGAGATGCTGGCTGTAGTCCTGTGGAACGGCTTGCCATGCCATTTCCACCTGGCGCCTCAGTTGGACCAGCGTTCGTGCTGGACGTGCAGACCGCGTGAGACGACGCTTCATCCAGTCCCAAACATGCTCAATGGGGGACAGATCCGGAGATCTTGCTGGCCAGGGTAGTTGACTTACACCTTCTAGAGCACGTTGGGTGGCACGGGATACATGCGGACGTGCATTGACCTGTTGGAACAGCAAGTTCCCTTGCCGGTCTAGGAATGGTAGAACGATGGGTTCGATGACGGTTTGGATGTACCGTGCACTATTCAGTGTCGACGATCACCAGTGGTGTACGGCCAGTGTAGGAGATCGCTCCCCACACCATGATGCCGGGTGTTGGCCCTGTGTGCCTCGGTCGTATGCAGTCCTGATTGTGGCGCTCACCTGCACGGCGCCAAACGCGCATACGACCACCATTGGCACCAAGGCAGAAGCGACTCTCATCGCTGAAGACGACACGTCTCCATTCGTCCCTCCATTCACGCCTGTCGCGACACCACTGGAGGCGGGCTGCACGATGTTGGGGCGTGAGCGGAAGACGGCCTAACGGTGTGCGGGACCGTAGCCCAGCTTCATGGAGACGGTTGCGAATGGTCCTCGCCGATACCCCAGGAGCAACAGTGTCCCTAATTTGCTGGGAAGTGGCAGTGCGGTCCCCTACGGCACTGCGTAGGATCCTACGGTCTTGGCGTGCATCCGTGCGTCGCTGCGGTCCGGTCCCAGGTCGACGGGCATGTGCACCTTCCGCCGACCACTGGCGACAACATCGATGTACTGTGGAGACCTCACGCCCCACGTGTTGAGCAATTCGGCGGTACGTCCACCCGGCCTCCCGCATGCCCACTATACGCCCTCGCTCAAAGTCCGTCAACTGCACATACGGTTCACGTCCACGCTGTCGCGGCATGCTACCAGTGTTAAAGACTGCGATGGAGCTCCGTATGCCACGGCAAACTGGCTGACACTGACGGCGGCGGTGCACAAATGCTGCGCAGCTAGCGCCATTCGACGGCCAACACCGCGGGTCCTGGTGTGTCCGCTGTGCCGTGCGTGTGATCATTGCTTGTACAGCCCTCTCGCAGTGTCCAGAGCAAGTATGGTGGGTCTGACACACCGGTGTCAATGTGTTCTTTTTTCCATTTCCAGGAGTGTATATATGTGATATATATATATGTCCCATAATTAATTTCAATCAAACTCTTGTTTGTATGAATTCTTTCTTTCCTTCTTCTCGATCATTTCAACTCCTATTGTTTTGAGCTCCCGGTAATCTGAAATTTTTCCCTGATCCCTTGAGTTTCAAATTATCGAGAGCCGACTGCATCATCAATACAGGACTGAACAAACTTCCTAACTTGTACAAGCTTCGTAGCGGGATAACATTCGAACACATGCTCCCTCCTATCACTGACAATTTCAGTGCAAACTGAACCACGCCGCACACAATGGCCGAAACCTTTCATCTCCTCCTCCGTTTACAGAATTTATGTTCGTCTCAGAAAGAATATGACGGAGAATCGTTTAAAACGCTAAGGTCTACGTTCGAGTCGCGGCCTTTTCAGAGTTACGTAGCTTTCCTCCAGATTTTTTGGTTGTGGCTTCAGGTGCTCCGAGGTCAGTCACTCCTTTTCGCCCTCTTTAAGTCAACGGGTTGAGTCGGAATGAAGTTACTGAAAACAAAACACACTACCTTCTAGTAAATCTAAAGCAGACCCTTTCTAGACATAATATTATCTGACATCAACTAGGTGACAGGAGGGTGGGGTTGTTTGGGGGAGGAGACCAGACAGCGAGGTCATCGGTCTCATTCATCGGATTAGGGATTGACGGAGAAGGAAGACGGCCGTGCCCTTTCAAAGGAACCACCCCGGCATTTGCCTGGAGTGGTTTAGGGAAATGACGGAAAACCTAAATCAGAATGGCCGGACGCGGGATTGAACCGTCGTCCTCCGGAATACGAGTCCAGTGTGTTAGGCACTGCGCCACCTCGCTCGATAGGTGACAGGGCTCATGAAAGAAATAGATGGCTGGTGCTTGATTTTAACTGCGAACACTGTCCGTCGGGAGTAGATTTTTTGACTTCCACCTCTCTCATATGACAGAATCGACTATACAACAAGCTTAATTAGGCTAAGTCGGCAACGAAATACTTCAATAAATACTGCTGTCCCAGCTGTAGATACAGAGCCATGAAGTATTTATATTGTGCAACGATCCTGATACACATCATATCAGATACGATTGTTCTATCGACATTTAATTTCAAAGCTAGTTGTGAAGATAACATTATAGACCCCATAATCCCACTATCTATACAAACCTCGACGATAATATTTTATTTTAATTCGTCAGAGTTTGTTTATCCCTAGTAACTGTCAGGAACGGAATGGAGTATATTTTGCCAAGGCCTTCGTCAACGTTCATATTCCTTGCATACATTTCCTGTCCCACATCATTAATCTAGCTGCATCGTGGGCAATCACTTTTCATCCGTTAGGATGGTATCCTTTGTAGTATCCAAGTTCGTATCCTGTCTTCATCGTACTCAAGTGGCCTAACCGCATTAGCTGTTTTTTGTTCGATGCCATCACAAATATCGCGATCCATTTTCATCCTCTGTGGGGTTGCGTCGTTTCTTATCCTGTTCATCCTGTCTGAGCTTCGTCGTAAGTAATCCATCTCTGTGGCAAGCAGTTCATTCTTATTATCTTCTGTTAACGTTCCGGGCGTCTACTCTGTACAAAACCTCGCTCTGGACTATAGCCTTATACATTCTTCTCTTAGTTGCTCGTCTTATCGTCTTGTTCCACCGCCCTTTCACAACTCCTCCTTTATTAATCCTACTACTGATTTCATCATAGCTTCTGCTGTGTTCGTTGAGTAATATCACGAGATATTTAGCCTTTTCCTCATCTATAATTATTTCTGTATCTACCTCCAAATCATTTACTTTTTCCGTTCCAGCAGCCAAGTACTTACTCTTCTTCAGACCAGCCTTATTTTATTCCTCTTTAAGCTTTCTAAGCATATACACAGGTCGTCTTCATCTTCTGCCAGTATAATCTGGTCATCTGCAAAATACAGGCTAAACTTAGTAAGATATAATTTTAATAATATTTTTCAAAAGCGGGAGTTTAGATATGTATCGAGAGGTAGCGAGTATTGATGTAACAATGAGAATACAACAGTTACATATGGGTGACTGGTTGTTGACCGGTAATGTGTGTGAGTGTGTGAATTCGTAAGGGACGAAACTGCTGATTTCATCGTTCCCTAGGCTTACACACCCATGCCCGAGGGAGCACTTGAACCTCCGGCAGGAGTGGCCGCGCAATCCGTGACATGGCGCCTCTAACCGCGCGGCCACTCCGCTCGGCTCAAAAAAATTGCTCAAATGGCTCTGAGCACTATGGGACTTACCATCTGAGGTCATCAGTCCCCTAGAACTCTGAACTACTCAAACCTAACTAACCTGAGGACATCACACACATCCATGCCCGAGGCAGGATTCGAACCTTCGACCGTAGGGGTCGCGCGGTTCTAGACTGAAGCTGTATATATGATAAGATGGTATCTGTTCTTTCGGACGTGTCTGAAAGAACAGATACCATCTTAGTATATACATAGTTAAGACTCACCGGCCACTTGACCATCTTCTTCTTCTGTGCGAATGCACAAACAGTGCCCGAACTCTTACGGGAATCGGCAACGCGCCGCGAGTAATGAGTATAATGGGCGACGACACTACGAATGTAGTGCGGGACAATACGTTGAGAATGTGGGTTTCGCAGGAGGCGTGCCAGAGATCAAGCCCTGCAGTCGCACTATCGTTTGTGTCCTTGGTGGCTCAGGTGGATAGAGCGTCTGGCATGTAAGCAGGAGATCCCGAGTTCGAGTCACGGTAGGGGCACACTTTTTCATCTGTACCCGTTGACGTATGTCACCGCCTACAAGCAGCTACGGGTGTTCATTTCATTGTAATTCCAGACTGAAGCGCCTAGAACCGCTCGGCCAGCGCGGTCGGCACACCGCACGGACTGACCGGTAAGCAAGCATGGATAGCGAGTTTATAGCCGCGGTCATACAGCCTATATACCGTTGCATTGTGAACTGCAGAAATACGGGACAAAGTGTATTGAAATGTTGCACGATCTAATGTTAAAATTTTTGTGTTTAATTGTTTCCTTTTCTGTCGATCTACATCCCTTCATTTTATCATCTGGTATAACATGCACTCAGTGGAATGCCGCAAAGCATTAAACATAGTTTACCAGCAGTGTTTCTGCCGCAGCTGGCAGTCATGTGCACATACAGGGTGATTTCTATTAACGTCACTTGCTTTAATCATAATTATCTATCTGAGTGATGGTAAATGTTATTATCCTTACATAAAGAAAAGTATTTACTTCTCAATAACCTTCAAATCATGAGCTACACCCTTAATTGTTGCACATGAAATTAGTGAATTTACTCATGGGACACCGTGCGGGGTAGCCGAGCGGTCTCAGGCGCCTTGTCACGGTTCGCGCGGCTCACCCCGTCGGAGGTTCTAGTCCTCCCTCGGGCATGAGAGTTTGTGTTGTTCAAATGGTTCAAATGGCTCTGAGCACTATGGGACTTAACTTGTGAGGTCATCAGTCCCCTAGAACTACTTAAACCTAACTAACCTAAGGACATCACACACATCCATGCCAGACGCAGGATTCGCACCTGCGACCGTAGCGGTCGCGCTTCTCAAGAATGTAGCGCCTAGAACCGCTCGGCCACTCCGGCCGGGTTTTATTAATCCCTTTTATAACTACGACGAGCTGATAAATCGTACATAAATAATGACAGACACATATCAGAAAAGAGGTGGTGTCATTGGGGTGGAGGCCATACAAATTCTCCCTTTTACAACGCAGTCTGACTTTGTTTCACTGTGAGGCCCAACTCTATTCGAATGGAATCAACTACGATCAGGTACACCACAAACTATGGTTCCCCAGAGAACAGGGAGCTGTGAATATTATCTAACAACTCTACGCCAGTGCAACAGTATTTGACCCTTCCACCTTGATCCAGGTGGCAGTAGAAATCGGCGCACTTTTGGGCTAGGAGCGGCGCGATGTTGTAGATCTAATGTTCTGATGCATGTACGAAAATTTGAAAATTACGCGGCCTGGCGTTGTTATTATCAGAATGCGGGAAACTTCCACATCAGAGCCCTGAAATTCTGGCAGATTTCAGTGTGGGGTGCAGCCATTCACCAAACTAATTTGACACAACGGTGTGTGCTGGAATTTTCAAACTTCAGATGGCCGACTCAGGACGATTAAGTTCATCCTCGTGACACACGATGTGTTCAAGGTGATATGGAGTTCCACCTCCGGTACAGTTGGAAGCTGCCACTGGCTCTTAGTCAACTACAATGTAAGGACAACAGGTCTCTCCCACTACGGAAGGACTTGAAGTTATCTACCTGGGCAGGATCAGAAGATTAAGAAAGCAAAGAATCAAAACCACATTCCACCAAACCTTGGTACAGGAGCCGAATTCGGAAAAACGGAACTGCTCCGACACTTCACAACACAATCAAACTTTCCTCATTGAATCTCCCTTCTCGACCGTTCTGTTGGCCTGGTAGCCAATCCAGACACAGCACTGGGGTTCCCACGCTAGGAGAGCAATTCTCCACTTTGCATATCCTAAGAGGAGCCAATCAGTGACTCAAGATCTCTCTTGCCCGCCAAAAATAGATTTTAGACTAGGGAGGAGTCGTCCTCACGATAAGCATGGCCATGTTTGGGGGGAAAAAATTCCACCTAAACAGAACCACAGTCCCTCACTTATGGAGAGATCTAATCTTTCCAGGCCAACCATTTCCAGTTTCTGAAGGAAGGCTGTTAAGCTTCCCAGACAGTCGTGACCATGAAATATATGTAGCTCGCAGAGACATGTGGGACAAAAAGTAGTGATTGTGTCCAGTGACATTTGTTGATCCCTTTCCATATGGTTGTTTGTGGTTTGTCGGATCACGTTCGGTGGATAGATTCAATGGGCACGATGCATGCGCTAAAAAGAAGGTTTCTGTTCTGCTTTATTGACGAGCTGCTGATTTTGTTTTCATAATGAACTGCATTATATAAAGATTCTGTATAATTTTTTAGCACAGTTAGTAATATTTTTAATAAAGCCTCCTTCCTCTTTACGATATATTAAATAATATTTGAGCACAGACCCTTGCGTTTTGAGAACTATTTCCGCTAAATTCTGCGAGAAAATTTGTACATTTAAGTTTAAGAAATATTCCTCTTGATGTTATATGAACTGATGTGAGGATTTAATGTGTCAGAATGCGGCATGTGACTCGTCGCCGTACGGCAGTATACTTCGCGTCCTTAAAGTGTCGATATCTATGGGGCAGTGTTGCCTGTGTTGCTCAAAATTTGTAATCTGAAACGAAGCTCCAATAGCTAATTGAATGGGTGAAAATCGTAATGGTATAAGTAGCAGAGAATTTATTGTGAGAAAAACTACCTTAAACATTTCAGTGTTGGTATAGAGTCATAGGTTACACAAAATTAAACAAGAGATTTGTACAAAGTTTTACACTAGAGGAACATATATATGATAAGTATCTGAAGGTCCTTTGTGTAAGGCATCATAGTTTAAATTATCCATAAAGTTCACTTGTACCATTATGGTTTCAAAATGTCTTAATAAAATGTCACTTGTATCACTATGCCTTTAAAGAATAAACTTTTTCCTCTTACCCGTTTTCATTCACTTCATCACTACCACAGTTCTCAGGGTAGTATTCTTCGTCACCCGGCTGTGCATTGTACTGTGGAAAGTGTGAAAAACGACGCTCACCTCCGCCACGACCACGAGGACGTCCACAAGGGTGATCACAACGTCCTGGTTGGTCTTCTGGTGAGCTCTGAATGGGTGTTAGACTCTTACAGAAGTTGTGGTACACTGGAGGAATAAAGTGTAACGACGACGTCAAGTCATCAACTTTTGCTTGCTTTAAACATACTGCTCCATGTCGGAATAGTGGAAGTTGATCAGGCATTGTTCCAGACCAACACGGACGTGCAAGGTTTACTTTTAGAAATTGTATGTCTTCATTCATTCAATGTCTTCCTGATGAAGAAAGATTTTAGTTCAGCTTTTGTGTATTGCATCCAATTCAGTGTCAACCAGTTGTTGTTGTTGTTGTTGTGGTCTTCAGTCCTGAGACTGGTTTGATGCAGCTCTCCATGCTACTCTATCCTGTGCAAGCTTCTTCATCTCCTTGTACCTACTGCAGCCTACATCCTTCTGAATCTGCTTAGTGTATTCATCTCTTGGTCTCCCTCTACGATTTTTACCCTCCACGCTGCCCTCCAGTACTAAATTTGTGATCCCTTGATACCTCAGAACATGTCTTACCAACCGATCCCTTCTTCTAGTCAAGTTGTGCCACAAGTTCCTCTTCTCCCCAATTCTATTCAATACCTCCTCATTAGTTATGTGATCTACCATCTAATCTTCAGCATTCTTCTGTAGCACCACATTTCGAAAGCTTCTATTCTCTTCTTGTCTAAACTATTTATCGTCCACGTTTCACTTCCATACATGGCTACACTCCATATAAATACTTTTAGAAACGATTTCCTGACACTTAAATCTACACTCGATGTAAACAAATTTTTCTTCTTCAGAAACGCTTTCCTTGCCATTACCAGTCTACATTTTATATCCTCTCTACTTCGACCAACATCAGTTATTTTGTTTCCCAAATAGCAAAACTCATTTACTACTTTAAGTGTCTCATTTCCTAATCTAATTCCCTCAGCATCACCCGACTTAATTCGACTACATTCCATTATCCTCGTTTTGCTTTTGTTAGTGTTCATCTTATACCCTCCTTTCAAGACACTGTCCATTCCGTTCAAGTGCTCTTCCCAGTCCTTTGCAGTCTCTGACAGAATTACAATGTCATCGGCGAACCTCAAAGTTTTTATTTCTTCTCCATGGATTTTAATACCTATTCCGAATATTTCTTTTGTTTCCTTTACTGCTTGCTCAATATACAGATTGAATAACATCGGGGATAGGCTACAACCCTGTCTCACTCCTTTCCCAACCACTGCTTCCGTTTCATGCCCCTCGACTCTTATAACTGCCATCTGGTTTCTGTACAAATTGTAAATAGCCTTTCGCTCCCTGTATTTTACCCCTGCCACATTTAGAATGTGAAAGAGAGTATTCCAGTCAACATTGTCAAAAGCTTTCTCTAAGTCTACAAATGCTAGAAACGTAGGTTTGCCTTTTCTTAATCCTTCTTCTAAGATAAGTCGTAAGTTTAGTATTGCCTCACGTGTTCCAACATTTCTACGGAATCCAAACTGATCTTCCCCGAGGTCCGCTTCTACCAGTTTTTCCATTCGTCTGTAAAGAATTCGCGTTAGTATTTTGCAGCTGTGACTTATTAAACTGATAGTTCGGTAATTTTCACATCTGTCAACACCTGCTTTCTTTGGGATTGGAATTATTATATTCTTCTTGAAGTCTGTGGGTATTTCAACTGTCTCATACATCTTGCTCACCAGATGGTAGAGTTTTGTCAGGACTGGCTCTCCCAAGGCCGTCAGTAGTCCTAATGGAATGTTGTCTACTCCGGGGGCCTTGTTTCGACTCAGGTCTTTCAGTGCTCTGTCAAACTCTTCACGCAGTATCGTATCTCCCATTTCATCTTCATCTACATCCTCTTCCATTTCCATAATATTTTCCTCAAGTACATCGCCCTTGTATAAACCCTCTATATGCTCCTTCCACCTTTCTGCCTTCCCTTCTTTGCTTAGAACTGGGTTGCCATCTGAGCTCTTGATATTCATACAAGTGGTTCTCTTCTCTTCAAAGGTCTCTTTAATTTTCCTGTAGGCAGTATCTATCTTACCCCTAGTGAGATAAGCCTCTACATCCTTACATTTGTCCTCTACCACGCCTGCTTAACCATTTTGCACTTCCTGTCGATCTGATTTTTGAGACGTTTGTATTGCTTTTTGCCTGCTTCATTTACTGCATTTTAGTATTTTCTCTTTTCATCAATTAAATTCAATATTTCTTCTGTTACCCAAGGGTTTCTACCAGCCCTCGTCTTTTTACCTATTTGATCCCCCGCTGCCTTCACTATTTAATCCCTCAAAGCGACCCATTCCTCTTCTACTGTATTTCTTTCCCCCATTCCGGTCAATTGTTCCCCTATCCTCTCCCTGAAACTCTGTACAACCTCTGGTTCTTTCAGTTTATCCAGGTCCCATGTCCTTAAATTCCCACCTTTTCGTAGTTTCTTCAGTTTTAATCTACATTTCATAACCGATAGATTGTGGTCAGAGTCCACATCTGCCCCTGGAAATGTCTTACAATTTAAAACCTGGTTCCTAAATCTATGTCTTACCATTATATAATCAATCTGATACCTTTTAGTATCTCCAGGCTTCTTCATGTATACAACCTTCTTTCATGATTCTTGAACCAAGTGTTAGCTATGATTAAATTATGCTCTGCACAAAATTCTACGAGGCGCCTTCCTCTTTCATTTCTCTCCCCCAATCCATATTCACCTACTATGTTTCCTTCTCTCCCTTTTCCTACTCTCGAATTCCAGTCACCCATGACTATTAAATTTTCACCTCCCTTCACTACCTGAATAATTTCTTTTATCTCATCATACAGTTCATCAATTTCTTCATTATCTGCAGAGCTAGTTGGCATATAAACTTCTACTACTGTAGTAGGAGTGGGCTTTGTGTCTATCTTGGCCACAATAATGCGTTCACTATGCTGTTTGTAGTAGCTTACCCGTACTCCAATTTTTTAATTCATTATTATACCTACTCCTGCATTACCCCTGTTTGATTTTGTATTTATAATCCTGTATTCACCTGACCAGAAATCTTGTTCCTCCTTCCACCGAACTTCACTAATTCCCACTATATCTAACTTTAATCTATCCATTTCC
The DNA here is from genome assembly GCF_023898315.1 of Schistocerca nitens. Taxonomy (NCBI): domain Eukaryota; kingdom Metazoa; phylum Arthropoda; class Insecta; order Orthoptera; family Acrididae; genus Schistocerca; species Schistocerca nitens. The sequence continues at coordinate 850,899,554 of NC_064615.1, read as the reverse complement.
CTTTTCAAATTGTCTAACCTACCTGCCCGATTAAGGGATCTGACATTCCACGCTCCGATCCGTAGAACACCAGTTTTCTTTCTCCTGATAACGACGTCCTCTTGAGTAGTCCCCGCCCGGAGATCCGAATGGGGGACTATTTTACCTCCGGAATATTTTACCCAAGAGGACGCCATCATCATTCAATCATACAGTAAAGCTGCATGCCCTCGGGAGAAATTACGGCTGTAGTTTCTCCTTGCTTTCAGCCGTTCGCAGTACCAGAACAGCAAGGCCATTTTGGTTAGTGTTACCAGGCCACATCAGTCAATCATCCAGACTGTTGCCCCTGCAACTACTGAAAAGGCTGCTGCCCCTCTTCAGGAACCACACGTTTGTCTGGCCTCTCAACAGATACCCCTCCGCTGTGGTTGCACCTACGGTACGGCCATCTGTATCGTTGAGGCATGCAAGCCTCCCCACCAACGACAAGGTCCATGGTTCATGGAGTGGGTCAACCAGTTAACCTTTTGCAATGCCTGTTTTTGTGTTGATGAGAAGTACTGCAATTTGTTCTGTAGATAGGAAGTCACCTTGCTTCATTCCTTACACAAGAAATGTCTCCCTGGCATTTTCTACGAGCTATAAATTGGGTTTCCTTATTCTTCCTCTCAATCTGAGAAAAATTAGCATCATTTTCAGGTTAACTATGTCCAGGCACAAGGGACTTACGATCAACGATTTCACTAGAGGTATGAGTAACAATATAGAGCCAAAATCGGGCGATTATTTATTTTCCGTCTTGTCCACCGCAACTATCATTGTAGGCAGTAACATGTTTAATATCAGATGACAGTGATTTTACATACTTCAGCAAGCAAGAACCAATTCCTGAAGGTTAAAGTGAGGCAGTACTTTCAGACCATGCATACATGAAAGCATGACCTGTTCTACAGTCATCTAGTCCAAGATTAAGCGTCCAAAGCTGTGTCTTGTAGTAAATAACATTGATCGTTAGCATTAGAGTTGGCAATGTTTCTTCAAGGTCGAAAGTAAGTACATGTGATGAGCCTACTTTTGACTTCTGTATACCTCCTTTGTTAGTGACTCTAGCTTGCTCAACTTTCCTTAGGTGTAGCTCTTTCTCCAGGTCAAGATTCTTAATTTTACTGCCATCTACCTCTGCTTTGATTAAATTTTCTAATCGGTCACAAGTTAGCTTGTAAAATGATAGATTAAATTCTGAATTGAACATTTTACGGCAAATGCAAGCCTTCACTGACAAAATGTTTTCTTCCTCAGACTTCTTAGTATAAAGCATATACACTTTTGTGACAGATAACTCTGGTGACAGGTATTTCCTGTGAGGATTATGTTTATGAGAATAGTAAATTGTGTATTGAGGAAAGCTTTTTATGTGGTTACTTATGGTAGTGAGACTATCTTCTGGAACTTTATTTCCAGTAGCATGTTTACCACGTTGATCAACCAGAGATAGTCCTTCCACTCTTCGTTTGTATAATGTATCTGTGGTAAATCGGCGACTGCTTATGGTTACTGTCTTCAGAAGAACCCCTTACGTACCCATTTATCATCCAGGATAATGACAGCACTTTGTGTTTTTGATTTCTTAGAGTTTTGTTTTGGTCGTACTGGTTTGGCAGTTGAAACACGTTTTACTATGAAGGACGATTGTTGTTGCCAAGAACCAGTTTTCCAAAACTCTTCATGGATGGTTCTTCGCCTTTCTTCAGTGAAAGTCCTGCATTCATATCGGCAGATATGTTGAAATCGCTGGATGACTCTTGCATACAAAAAAAAAAAAAAAAAAAAAATGTTCAAATGTGTGTGAAATCTTATGGGACTTAACTGCTAAGGTCATCATTCCCTAAGCTTACACACTACTTAACCTAAATTATCATAAGGACAACCACACACAGCCATGCCCGAGGGAGGACTCGAACCTCCGCCGGGACCACCCTTGCATACATAATTTTTCCTGTTGTAGATATATATTCTTGTCCAGGTTTCTTAGGCGTTTGCTTTTATTCACTTTCTATGAATCCACGTTCATTTTTCTCTTTTTTGAAATAATTTTTTCTTGAGTTTCTTCATGAAAGGCTTCTACTCACGACTTTTCAACTGTTATGGATTTCTTTATTGTTAGGGTTTTTTCTGGCTTGCTATGATTTTCATTTTCATCGGAAGACGTGGATAGAAATGGAAATATACCATTGAAACATCGATATAAAGCAAATATCTATATAAAAGTCAGTTTCTTACATAAAATTCCGAAAATCATCTTGTCGTTTTGGTGACTGTAGTTGTGTCAAAAGAATGCTAACGTACCTCAAAGATGTTAAGCATTTCAGTGACATTCCGGTACAAGTGACAATATTTTCGTATAGTATTTTTCACGTGGAACATAATTTTTATTGACAGTAAGGAGAAGTTGTTATGCTAGTTTTATGTGTTTTTATATACTAAATATAGTTTAAGACTTTTGTAATGGCCACAAAAGTCATTGAAAATTTCAAAACAAAACCCAACCTAGTCGCTAAAATGTTACACAATTTACCTTTAACTGGAAAATAATCTTCGCCTACGACTGAACCATCGTCTCATAAATTTTCATCAATATTTCTGAACGACAATGAATACTTTAAAAGGCAGAACTACTCATTTCTGATCGAGATTTCGTCAGTAAATGAGAGGGTAAATCGCGATTCTTTGGAGCGTCCGACACGTTGTTTCTTGCACCTTCCTGACACTGCCCATCGATTTTGATTCGATAAATGTCATTATACCACATGCCGATAGATGACAGACATTAACAGTAGGCACCTGGATCTTTGTGTAACTCACAAGTACCCCTTGTTTCGTGGTCGAAAGTGCACTTACCTCAGTTTTGCAAAAAAATGTCATACCGTTATGGTTTTCACCCACTGACATGAACTGTGCAATATACCGGATCTACTGAGGTGTGTTGATGTTGTCATATTTGCATATAGTGATTGATGATTCTGCATTTTATGAAAGTTTAAAATATCGCACATCGAGTTATTCGTAGATCCCTATCTTTATATTTAGGTCAAAAAATAGTCATAGCTGACCGAAATTAACAACCTCATTGATAACATTTGTGGTCCGTCACTGGATTTATAATGAAAAAAAGTAAATAATTACTGGATCGCTGTAAAACCTTACTACGACTATGTCGCAACTCACAATCCTAATGATGTGCAAGGGCTCACATTCACATAACAAATTGTTTTGTAAATATGACTGGGTGCTGATAATTTACAAATTTTTTGGAACATACACATGTGAATCATTAATTCCTAACCATCATCCTGTATATAATACACTAATAGAAATTCTTCTACGAAATAGGATTTATCCGCTTTATTTGCAGACTTTGCTTTCTATCAGACATTTTATACCACTGGATAAATAAAAAATCATTTGGTTGCAGCATTGTGCACCTTTCTTTGTCCTAAAGATAACGTTAATGTGACGTAGTGAATGTCATCTTTTTCTTCTGGTATTGTAACTGTGTGAACCATTGATCATTTTGAAGTGAAGTGGATTATTTGCAAGAAACATCATGAGGGATTAAAGATACTGTGAAGCAGTATTCTGGATGTCCAGCTCCTTAAACAGATGTGTACTAGGTAATAGTTATGAGCACCAAATACGAGTTATTCTCAGAGCAAGTTTTTTAGCAATGAAAACTTCCTTTTTTAAAGATGAGTTACCCCAGTACGTTATTCTGTATAGCATTACTGAATGAAAATCTGCAGAATATGTCAACTTACCGATTTGCGTCTTCCCAAGATTTGCAATGATTCTAAGTGCCATGTGGCTGAACTAAGTTCTTTTAGGAGATCCAAGAAGTACTTTTTCTAGTTTAAATTCTCATCAAGATGGACATCTAAAAATTCCAAAGTTTCCTCTTTATTTATTATTTCCTTACTCTGTTATATTTATCATTGGTGTAGTATAATTAGATGGACAGAACACAACGCGCTGTATCTTTTTAAAATTGAGGGTGAGACCATTTGCAGAAAACCAGTCAATGATACGAGTACTTTTATGAACATTGTTTACCGTTACTTCTGTTGCTGTATGTATATTTCGACTGATGACAATACCAGTGTCATCTGCTAAAAGAACTAATTTTGTTGTTGTATATTAGTTGGAGGATCATTTATTTACATGAGGATCAATAGCGGACATAAGTTTGAGCCCTTAGGAACCCAACACGTGATTTCTCTAGAGTCAGAAAATGTCCTTGGGCTTCTTTTGTTGACTTACTGATTTTAACCTTCTGCAATCTTCTGGTTAGAGATGACACTATCCTATTGTTGGCTATACCACTAATCCTAAAAAAACTCTATCTGGGGGAATATTCTGATTCACATTGTCCAGTGCCTTGGAATGGTATCAGAAAATATCCATGTGCGGTATTTTGTTATTGAACGCTCGTAAAATTTGTTGGGTGAATACATAAATGGCGTAAATGACGTTCTCACTGGAACAATCCTTCTGAAATCCGAAATGTTATTAACTGAGAATATTATTGTTTTGCAAGATGTCAGTAGTGCAAGAAGACGGCAGACCCATCACCTATCTTATAGAGGGGTTTAGCAACGACGTACTTTAGTCTATCTGGAAAAATGCCTTCAGTTAGTAATGCATTATATATTTCCAATAAGACAGAATTAATTAGATGGGAACAAAGGTACTCGCTGGGAAACACTATCAAATCCAGATGATCGTTTCTTCTTGAAGTGATATTTCATTGTGAAGGATATACAATTTTCTTAATTTGAGGAGGAGGACTTGTAGATACATCCATGTAACTGAATTTTATAACAGTTGCTCTTTCATTATACTACTGTGCTTTTTCTCTAGAACTGTTCGTCTCTATATTTTCTGCTATGCTTAATAACCGATTATTACATATATGTGCTATGCGTGACGTATCATTTATAGTCTCTCTATTGAGTTCAATAGTGATGTTATCTTTTTCTGTGGCTGATGGTCCTGTTTCTTATTTCACTACATTTCTTATAGCCGTAACTCTGTTGTCGAATTACTGATTTATGATGTAACGTACAATCTCCTTGATTTTTAATAACTTTTCTTAATAATTTTGTGTAGTTTTTGTAGTCTGGAGTCACTGCAGATATCCTACTTGTTCTTTCCAAATGATACATTTCCCTTTTCCTTTCAGAATATGTTTTAATCTCTCTAGTGGTCCATGGTTTTCACATGCTTATTTAACGTTCTTTCTGAGTGGCTCACACCGAAAGCTACTTTCAAATAATGAAATTAGTTTATCACGGAGCAGATTCAGTTTTATGTGAGCATTTGATTCATTCCAGTTCATCTAGTGTAAACCATTCTTACAAAGATCTGTGCTGGTATCATTAATTTTTCTAGCTGATTTCCACTGAGTGTTGTCAATACTGTAAGCCGGTATCTCATTTATCGTAACTGTGCATTATAATCAGAGACAGCATTTGTTTCTGAGTATGCAGTTATTTTCTTGTTCGAATGTATGTAAATAAGCCTATTTTTCCAAATTAGTTATGCATGAGTAAGATGTTATACTGTAGTCTTTTATACATAACTCATTGACCCCTGTGGTTATATGGTGCTGAGAAAGGCACAGGAGCATGTCGTTTAAGAGTTCTAGAAATTTTCCAAACGGAGAAGAAGCTCTTCTACTTTAGTGCTCAGTCCTCTAATATTTTGGTAAAATAAGCTAAACTTACTTTCCTGTACATTTTGAAGTATTTTGTGGGGATGTTATGTTGATTTAACTTCTTTCATAACAGGATGCCTGAGTCCTGATTCTAGCCTGATAAAGATACCGCTCTGACACTAATAACCACAGGGTTCTTCATATGTCTGGTGATGGCCCCGTTCGGTTTCTGCTAGACGCTCAGCCAACTTATGTTTTCCTCCCCTATTCAGTTGTAGGCCATGTCTAGTATATCCCCATTTACCAATTGTAGCAACAAGCATTGCACTCGCATGAGGTTTCATATGAGTCAGCAGCAGTCTTCTGACCTCAGTGTTCACACAGCTCACAGCAATATTGACCCAGGACTGGTTATGGTGCTGTGGGACTGCAATCAAACTTACACATGCGTGTAATGTTGCTATCCCTATTTAATCCAGGTCAACCCCAATGTGGCAATTTCTGTCTTCAGCAGGATGTTCCCTGCTCCACATGCTGTGATAACCTGATCCACCTTGTCAAAATCTTTACAAAAATTCCCTACGTCTGTGTCACCTGGCTTCACAACACCTGTGTCATGGTACCACGTTCCTAATTTATCCCGTGCCATCTGGTCTACACCTCTACCGTGGCAACTACATGCATATCTACTCCTGCAGAACACATACCTCTCTCTCTCTCTCTCTTACAACGTAATCCAAAAACTGTGAGTTTTATCAAAACCGAGCCGTCTTAGGAAACTTTTTTTTTTTTTTTTGTATGGTCATCTACATGTGTGGATGGATAACTGGTTTTTTGCAGCTCTATGGTGTGCAAACAATCTTTCCATGTAAAAATCACTTGCCGCGAATGATAAAAAAGGAATAACGCGGACAGATATTTGTTAACGACCCCAGCAAACAAAAAAAGGATAGATTAAAACTGTGTGCCCGAGCGAGACTCGAACTCTGGACCTTTGCCTTTCGCGGGCAACTGCTCTACCATCTGAGCTACCGAAGCACGACTCACGCCCGGTGCTCACACTTCTGCCAGTACCTCGTCTCCTACCTTCCAAACTTTACAGAAGCTCTCCTGCGAACCTTGCAGAACTAGCACTCCTGGAAACATCCCCCAGGCTGTGGCTAAGCCATGTCACCGCAGTATCGTTTCTTTCAGGAGTGCTAGTTCTGCAAGGTTCGCAGGAGAGCTTCTGTAAAGTTTGGAAGGTAGGAGACGAGGTACTGGCAGAAGCTGTGAGCACCGGGCGTGAGTCGTGCTTCGGTAGCTCAGATGATAGAGCAGTTGCCCGCAAAAGGCAACGGTCCCGAGTTCGAGTCTCGGTCGGGCACACAGTTTTAATCTGCCAGAAAGTTTCATATCAGCGCACACTCCGCTGCTGAGTGAAAATCTCATTCTGAAAAAAAGGATAATAGATTGTACATAGGAACATGGAATGTATGGAGCCTATACCAAGCTGGAGCCCTACGACTGCTGCTAACGCAAGTAAACAACTACAGTATAAAACTATTGGCTGTCCAGGACATTAGGTGGAAGGGAAGTGACGTAATGGACTCAGGATATTTCACTATCTTCTATAGTGGTAGGAGGACGAATACCTTTGGTAGAGGTTTTGTGGTCGCTAAAGGGCTGAAACATACTGTGATGCGTTTGGAACCAATCAATGAACGGATGTCCATATTAAGATTAAGGGGAAAATTTTTCAACACGACAATTATAAATGTACATGCACACACAGCGGAGGCAGATGGACAACAGAAGGATGAGTTTTATAGCAAAGTAGAGCAGTTGTATGATCAGCCTCCTAAACATGATGTTAAGATCTTAATAGGAGACTTGAATGCCAAAATAGGAAAAGCAGAGGCTTATCAGCCAACTATAGGAAGGCATAGACTCCATGAAACATAAAATGACAATGGAATTAGGGTTGTAGATTTTACTATAAGTAAAACAATCACTGTCAGCAGTACATGGTTTCCACACAAAAATATACTCAAACATGGATATCACCAGATGAACAAGCTAGAAATCAGATTGACCATATTTTGATCGACAGAAGGTCCAGATCAGACACAATGTATGTTAGGAGCCAACGTGGAACTGACTGCAGATCAGATCATCATCTAGTGAGAATTAAGTACAGGCAAAGGATCTCCCTATTGAGCAAACAAAAAGGCCACAAACAGAAAAGTTTTCACATTAATAAACTTAATTAATAAAGACCTGAGTCGAAACAAGGCCCCCGGAGTAGACAACATTCCATTAGGCTACTGACAGCCTTGGGAGAGCCAGTCCTGACAAAACTCTACCATCTGGTGAGCAAGATGTATGAGACAGGCGAAATACCCTCAGACTTCAAGAAGAATATAATAATTCCAATTCCAAAGAAAGCAGGTGTTGACAGATGTGAAAATTACCGAACTATCAGTTTAATAAGTCACAGCTGCAAAATACTCATGCGAATTCTTCACAGACGTATGGACAAACTGATAGAAGCTGATGTCGGGGTAGATCAGTTTGGATTCCGTAGAAATGTTGGAACACGTGAGGCAATACTGACCTTACGACTTATCTTAGAAGACAGATTAAGGAAAGGCAAACCTACGTTTCTAGCATTTGTAGACTTAGAGAAAGCTTTTGACAATGTTGATTAGAATACTCTCTTTCAAATTCTGAAGGTGGTAGGGGTAAAATACAGGGAGCGAAAGGCTATTTACAGTTTGTACAGAAACTAGATGGCCGTTATAAGAGTCGAGGGGTATGAAAGGGAACCAGTGGTTGGGAAGGGAGAGCGACAGGGTTGTAGCCTATCCCCGATGTTGATCAATCTGTATATTGAGCAAGCAATAAAGGAAACAAAAGAAAAGTTCGGAGTAGGTATTACAATCAATGGAGAAGAAATAAAAACATTGAGGTTCGCCGATGACATTGTAATTCTGTCACAGACTGCAAAGGACTTGGAAGAGCAGTTGAACGGAATGGACAGTGTCATGAAAGGAGGGTATAAGATGAACACCAACAAAAGCAAAACCACGATAATGGAATGTAGTCGAATTAAGTCGGGTGATACTGAGAGAATTAGATTAGGAAATGAGACGCTTAAAGTAGTAAATGAGTGTTGCTATTTGGGAAGCAAAATAACTGATGATGGTCGAAGTAGAGAGGATATAAAATGTAGACTGGCAATGGCAAGGCAAGCGTTTCTGAAGAAGAAAAATTTGTTAACATCGAGTGTAGATTTAAGTGTCAGGAAGTTGTTTCTAAAAGTATTTGTATGGACTGTTGCCATGTATGGAAGTGAAACGTGGACGATAAACAGTTTAGACAAGAAGAGAATAGAAGCTTTCGAAATGTGGTGCTACAGAAGAATGCTGAAGATTAGATGGGTAGATCACATAACTAATGAGGGGGTATTGAATAGAATTGGGGAGAAGAGGAGATTGTGGCACAACTTGACTAGAAGAAGGGATCGGTTGGTAGGACACGTTCTGAGACATCGAGGGATCACCAATTTAGTATTGGAGGCAGCGTGGAGGGTAAAAATCATAGAGGGAGACCAAGAGATGAATACACTAAGCAGATTCAAAGGATGTAGGCTGCAGTAGGTACTGGGAGATGAAGAAGCTTGCACAGGATAGAGTAGCATGGAGAGCTGCATCAAACCAGTCTCAGGACTGAAGACCACAACAACAACAAACTTAAGTCACAAGAAATACGGAGAGCATATCAGGCGAAAACAGAAGAGGCTAATACGAACGATAGCGACACATCAAATAAACATATTGAAATAATGTGGAAACAATGTGAGACTGCAATCCTCGAGGCTGCTGAGGAGGTTTTGAGACATGTGCAGGCTCAAAGGAAGGCAGATTGGTTTGATGAAGAATGTATGAGATTAAGGGCGTAACATACCACGAATGAAATTATTTCAGAGAAGAACTAGAGCAAATCTGAATGAATATAATGAGAAGCGCCATGTAGCTAAGAGAGTTTGCAGAAAGAAGAAAAGAGCGCTAGAAAAGAAAAACTTGGAAGAAATTGAACAGTCAGGAGAAGAGAAACAAATACGTGAAATGTACCAAAAGATTAAAGAAGGAAAGGCTGGGTTTCAAGCCAGAACAAATATATGTAGAAACAAAAAAGAGGATTTTGATGGGGAGAGTAATAAAATACTCAACAGTTGGGCAGAATACTTCCAAGAGTTACTGAACCCAGAAGTAGAAGGACTAGAACAAGAAGAACTGGTGGAAATAACTTATTATGGACCAAAGGTGCTAACACCAGAACCCACACTGGAGGAAGTGATGCAAGCCATTAAGACCTTTAAAAAATAATGGGGCACCTGGAGAAGATCATATCCAGGCGGAACTTCTCAAATATGGTGGGGAAGCATTGTGAAAAGCAATAAATAAAGTAATACTGAACATCTAGCAGGAGTAGAGCATGCCAATGGAGTGAAAAACGGCTATTCTGTGCTCCATACACAGAAAAGGAGATCAATTAAACTGCCAGAACTACCGAGGAATATCCCTGCTAAATACTACACATAAAGTGTTCTTCAAGATCCTAACTAGGAGGCTTACTCTCTATGTGGAAGAGAGAATTGGAGACAATCAGAGTGGCTTTAGAAGAAATAGGTCAACAACTGACCAAATACTCGTATCAGCATACTACTTGAAAAATGTTATGAACGTCAAAGAAACATACACCAGCTTTATATCGATATTAAACAAGCCTATGATAGTATCTCAAGCGTGACATTGTGGAATGTGTTGCAAGAGGCAGGAATACCTAAGAAGCTCGTTAAAATTACTATGATGACCCTCAGTGAAACCAACTGTAAAATAAAAATACAGAGCTAAATCTCCAGAGAAGTGGAAGTGAAGAAGGGACTGTGACAGTATCTCCTCACTGCTATTCAACCTCTACCTAGAAAAAGTCATAAGTCAGACAGAGATAAATAGAGGAGGAACCTGTTTTAATCGTTCACTGCAGTACCTGGCGAACGCAGATGATGTGGCATTCTTCGCACGAAACACCGCTGTGCTGGCTGATGCCTATCATCAACTGGAAAGAGATGCAAGGTAACTTGGCCTGGTAGTCTTTAACAAATACATGGTAATGAACAACCATGAAGAACCTTGTCACTAGCATTAAAATAACAAGACTGCGATGGGCAGGACACGTGGTTAGAATGGAGGAAGAGAGAACATGTAAGAAGATTTTTGGTGCCAAGGCTGGAGGCAGACGACGGAAGGGACGTCCCAGAAGAGATGGTTGGACAGAATTGAAGAAGACATGAAAAAGTTGGGTGTCAAAGGATGGAGACGGAAAGCCATGGAACGGATAGAATGGCAGGATATTCTGATGCAGGCCGAGGCCATCCAAGGGCTGTAGAGCCGAGGAGTAGTAGTATGCTGTAGAAACCACTTGCTACAAGTCGTGACTTCTAATCCTTCAGTAGATATCTCTGTGGGTGTGTCCTCTGAACTGCTAGGATTTTGAATATCTCAGTAAACCAGTTGGAGGTATAGCCTTTCTCACAAACTGCTTTACGCATACTAATTCTAACCAAAATACTATGACTGAATTAAGCTTTTCGTGGATACATCATCTTGATTTTATTATGCACAGTGAACAAAAGGCTGTTACTTCGACATAAATAGTTCTCACTTTAATACTGTTCTATATTTTGTCCATATCTTTATTTTGGCTATACCTCGCAACATGTAAATCTACTTGAAAGAAATTTCCGCAATGCCCCAGTGACATGCATAAACATCTTTCCTTTAAGAGTTGTACTGAATGACTCTGCAAGAGACGCTTTCAATGTTGAAAAAGATGAGTAGTGATTAATCTTACGTTTTTGCGTTAGCTTCCTGAAATGGGTATTGTAAAATTCCCTGCTTTTATTTTACTTTTTTTGTATTTTGTACTAACTGCATCTGCAATGTCGGGCACAGTTTTAGTCTTCACAGCAGCGACTAACAGATATTTGGAGTACAAAACAACTACTGTTAATCAGTATTTATAACCTCTATAGCACATGGATTATGCATAAGGCCAACTAACTCCACTTGATTAATGTCATCAATTCCTTTGATGATAACGGTTTTCTTAAGACAAACTATGTGCACTGTGTAAAGCAAATCTTCAGCAATTCCATTTTTCGTTATGATTACAATGATGTCACTAACAAGAGCAAGGTCTTGTTGGAATAATGTATCAACAATTAAGTATTTATTTATATAATACGTTACAGAGGGAGAGGGAAAACTAAACAAAATACTCTAGATACAAATTTCATTATAATAAATTACACGTCTTTCATTGTTCGACAACAATAGCAAGATCATTTCGGCTCATTGGCATCATACGGGAAATCTCGCAACAGAGAATGGCGCCACCATTGTTCCAACAACCTGACATTTAACTCTTCGGTTATCAGTTCATATCTGTCATCACGCATTTTCTACTGGAGAGCAGAAAGAGACGAGCAGCCCTTATCCTCAATATTATGGCAACAAGTCTACCATCCACATCACTTCCTCCAAACCCTTCAGGAGGTCGCGCAACTAAAGTGGAATGGCTGTGCATGTACTACTTCATTGAGTGCCGCTCCAATGGCACACCTACTGAGCCCATACTTTGGTGGTGGTGATTTTCCAGTAGCCATTTTGCATAAGTTATATCCGATTCACGGTCTGCTATGGGGTAAAACCACCAGAAGCAACAACGCTACTTCGAGTACGATACAGCACCCAAAACGCAAGTTAGTTCGTAATAATTCGATTGTCTGTATTACAGAACCCTTGGCAATCAAAGAAGACGTCATACAAGAACCTGGAAACAAAATAACATAACAATAAGCACGATAGTAAAAAAAATCCTGAGCATGAAAGAATGTTCCCCCATTAGCTCGTGTAAGATGTCTACCTCCTACAGTGTGCACACAACTGCAAACTGACTTCAACTTATATGTAGCATCCAGATGCGTCCGCAGTCGAGACGTGTGTTATCAGTATATTATTCAGCAAGCAAGGAGGTTTTCAGGAAAAAAATAAAACATAACACTGAGCGATCTCACGCAAAACAAAATTCCCTTCATAAGCAGAAGAGAAGTGTTTGTTCCCCTTAATCTGAGTAATATGTCGGACAGATTACCGATCTGTTGTAGCTGTCAAGGCTCGTTATATTCTCTAAAGTTGGCCGCACTCCCAGCCGCATGATCATTACGTCATTTCTGGCCGAGAAGTTGAGAGGCTTCTTTCACGTGTATGGCGTTTTATCTCCCATATATGGGTATACCTTATTACCCATTTCGTTGAAAGCATCATTTCCGTACCGAAATCGTCGATAACCACTCATTATCCTATTATATTCTTTGAGGACGGTAGTTCTGTTAGACTTCCCGTCTCATGTAAGTGACAAAAGATTTCAAAGTTTCTTCATTTTTCATGAACGTTCGATGAAATATATTGGGCATTTCTGGAACTCAGTTAGGCTTATGAGCGAATTTATCCTTACTCATCACATTAAATAATACAGCGACTGAAAGTTGCATTACATTTTACGCGCTTGCGCAGTATTCTTTGTGCTAAAATCGCGCAAGAATTAGGTTGTTACATAAGTTCGTAGGGTTTTCGTTCAGTGTGTTGGTATTCTGGTTGGTATGGATTTATCTATGCACTGTCTTTTCTATTTGTAGCTCATTTTTGCTATTTGAATTTACATATCGTCATTTTGTCCTTTGGAGATAGTGAGTTGAGCTATGGACGCTAGAAAATGGGGTGCCAAGTGGGGAAATCGGAACATTTCCGACATATTTTTCTATTTGAGTTCAGTAGAAGAGCGAATGCAGCGGAGGTAGCCCGGAACATTTGCACCATATATGGAGATACTGTCATTGGACAGAGCGCGGCAAGAAAACAGATTTCTCGTTTTAAGAAGATTGGTTTTGACTTAAGTGACTCTCCACCTTCAGGAAGACCTTCGGGCTTTGATGAAGATATTTTAAACGTATTAATCCAGAATGATCCACGTCACTGTACTCAAGAACTGGCAGACGTGGTGAACTGTAATGTCTCTACCATCGTGCGACATTTGCAAGCAACGGGAAGCTCCAAAAATCGGGTGTACGGGTACCGCATGCTGTAAGCCAAAATCACAAAAATCTGCTGGTGAATCTCTGTTGCTCAGCAACAATTCACTCGTGAACAACATCGACAATTTCTATCCTGCTTCGTTACTGGGGACTAGAAATGGCGTCTTTCCGCTACCGTATGGAAAATAAAGGAATGGTGAGCCCAAACAAAGGCAGAAACTTTCTGTACCAAGACCGGCGCACATGCACAAAAGGCAGCGTTATGCATCTGGTGGAAGAGCGACGGTGTGGTGTACAACGAATTCCTTCCTCGAGGTATAAACAGTACTGCTGAAATTTATTGTCAATAACTGAGACGTCTTGAAGACGCATTCCAAAAGTAACGACCAATAAGATTGCGTGAAGTGATGCTACTTCACGAGAACACCCGCCCGCATACTGATAGACTGACAAGAAACACTATACAGCAGTTTAGTTGGATGCCATTCCGCACCAACCTTATTCAAATAATCTTGAGCCCTGAGATTTTCACCTTTTCCCCTCTCTATGGAACAACCTTCAAGGAACATTCTTTTCGGATGAAAATGCGCTCCGACCATAGCTCGACGAGATTTTCGCCTCAAAACCACGTGATTTCTGCAGTCATTGAATCCGAGAGTTACCCCAACGTCGGCAGACTTTTATAAATAGTAAAGGGGGACATATTACTGATGACTGAAGACTCTTATAGGTACCTGTTGGCGGCTGGTCCCGGCGGAGGTTCGAGTCCTCCCTCGGGCATGGGTGTGTGTGTTTGTCCATAGGATAATTTAGCTTAAGTAGTGTGTAAGCTTAGGTACTGATGACCTTAGCAGTTAAGTCCGATAAGATTTCACACATTTGAACATTATTTGTACCTGTTGTGTTTATTCAACTTACGGAAAAACGCTACACACTTAAGCACAAACCCATAAGTTCTCTTCGTGATATTTAGATGAATTCAGACATACCATCAACTTCGTTATGTCCGTTGTGTCGAGTTGTATCATTGGCAGCCAAATTCCTTTTTGGCATAAAAGTTAAAATTAGACATCTTGGTGTTTTGAGTGCCGTATTGAATTAAGCTTACAATTACCATGTGCTAATTTCTGGTGATATGCATTCAGTTAAATCCCAATGACGGAATACTAGAGTCGGGCTTAGATCATGTCTTAAGATTATCCATAATGATATTCGATCTTTCTCGGACACACGTATATCTGGTGTTCCGCTCGAAATTCTTAATTTGGTGCCTGGATTATCTAAGATAATACATTTAGTAT
Source organism: Schistocerca nitens (assembly GCF_023898315.1). Lineage (NCBI taxonomy): Eukaryota > Metazoa > Arthropoda > Insecta > Orthoptera > Acrididae > Schistocerca > Schistocerca nitens. The sequence goes on along the minus strand of NC_064615.1, from coordinate 850,884,421 downwards.
CTTCTCTGTCGCGAATCACTACAAGTCCATGCCGAACGGTTAAAATAATCCTCTGCGAACTCAAGTGCCATAATAGGGGATTCAGGAACTGAAATATCCATCACCAGAAACAAATTCTTTTAGTTCATTTCTTATTCACCAGTCAGTACACTGCAATTCGACTGCATTATTTGACGTAAAATATGCATACCATTTCATAAGGATTGATATTCCCGATTGCATACATCATTAGTAATTTGGTTATTCAAACGACACAGAATATCTGAAAACAAGTGAAGTGTGCAGTTTTCTTTAAATCCGTGTCATAGCTTCTGCTGCCGTGATTCACTTGTTTGTCTTCTTTCAGTATACAAACGACTCTCACACGGCAGTAGGTAAGAATTTTCATACGCATCACATTCGGTAAGGAATTGTTGGGAGCGAATACGGTTGACCAAGTGGTTTGTACTTAAAGATACATGGAGCGAGTAAAGAGTTATCGATGATAGCTTTTTCTCTCTCATTCAGTATGTAACTCTTCTTTTTCTTCTTCTTCTTCTTCTTCTCCTCTAAGCACAATGTCGAACGAGAGCTCATAGAGAATGATGGTAATATTTATAGCGCTTTGTATGTTAGTGGTATTAGTTTTTCTTATTTGTGAAGAGTAATAACTTTTTCCACTGTCTTATTCTTCTTATTCATCTTGGCGGCTGGTCCCGGCGGAGGTTCGAGTCCTCCCTCGGGCATGGGTGTGTGTGTTTGTCCTTAGGATAATTTAGCTTAAGTAGTGTGTAAGCTTAGGGACTGATGACCTTAGCAGTTAAGTCCGATAAGATTTCACACATTTGAACATTATTTGTACCTGTTGTGTACATGTGTGTATATATGTAAACTATTACTGAATTGCTTATGCATGTTGGTGAAGGCGGATCGCTCTCCAATTGAACCGTCTCCATTTTACCGTTTGTTTAACAGGGTGTACCAAAGCTCTCACGTCTGCACTGATTTTTGACGGTGTTATAAGTTGAGCTAGGGACCGCATCTACCTTCTTTCGAAGTTAGCAGGCAACTACGCTGTTATGCGGCTGCTCGTTTCTGCCCATTCAACATCTGTCCTTCAAGTGTAACGAGCGATTAACGGAGTTTATATTTCATACCTGCCACAGCAAATTTGTGTTCGTGGGGTTTCTATTCTAATTCGAACGTTTGACTTACGCTATACGTATTCGTTTCGGAATATCGTTTCTACGTCTTCCGTTAACTATACGTGGTTAACATTATGAAGACAATTAATAACATTTGTGAAATACAACTTTGTTTGCGGAAAACATAATGATATTCGAAGTCGCCAGTTTTTCCACGACAAACGACTTTCAACAACTTATTATATGCATAGTTGTTGCAACCTGTTGGCGGGAATTATATATATGTATGTGTGTGTGTGTGTGTGTGTGTGTGTGTGTGTGTGTGTGTGTGTTTATACACACATTTGAATTACAAAAAACAAATACTAAAAAAAAAAAGTTGCATGGCGCGAGATTCGATCCGCCGACTTTCGGATTACGAACCCGAGCGCTTACCGCTGCGCCACGACGCTGTAGAAAATTATTAATCGTAGAGAGTATTTCACCGCAACGGTTTATTTTAACTGTCGATTTTCTCGACAACGGCTGAGAAGTGCATCTTGGTGCTTTGCCACATTACACCTCTGGCCATGAGCTTTTATTATGCGCAGTATGAATCGAATCTGAATTTCACAATTGGCGGCCTCCCCTTGTTAGTGTAGACTGCAGCCGAATCCATCTAAGACAGGAGTATCATACTTATATAATAGCTCAGCAAGAAGAGAGCTAAAATGTCAGCTTTTAAGGGAAACATTTAAAACATATAAGCAACCCCAGGAGGGTCACTGTATGGGACGTTGTCTTATAAGGAGCACCTGACAAAGGTAAAATAAAAGCAAGGACTAAATCATCCATAATCTGTGCGGAAACTCTAGAGGTTCCAGGGCAATTACTCTCTGTGCGTCAATATTTGGTCTGGGTGGCTGGGTGGATCAGTTGCCCACATATAACAAAACTGATGTGATGCTAAATGACACTACGCGCACTATCAGCGACACACAAGATCAACCACTTGTAATGCTGCCCTTCTTGAGATATATACAATCACCGGAGATACGGCACAAAAACGCCTCCTCAGAGAGTACTAGAAGATTAACGACAACCCCCAGCTGTCCATACATGATTATGTAGCTGACCTGGGTCGCAGGAGATTGATACGAGACGACCAGCACTAGTAACTCCTAAAAAGCTAATAAACTTTGGTGTTCAGTATGTCTAGAAACAGCACTGGCAGGAGCACAGACTAACGCAGTGTCACAGTCTCACGATTACAGCGAAGCTTCCTGGTTTCAACCAGTTACGCAAAGTAGGGACAACTGACCGTTGTAGAGGAGCCGGTGCCGTCCATTACTGGGGGAAGATACCATCTACAAAACGTGAATGCAAAGCCAGAACTGAAACAACCCAACACATAGTGAGAGGACATCCAAATCGAGCCTACTTGAACCCATAATCGATTTCCTTGCAGCAGAATGTGACGGTTGATTATTTACAATGCTTGAGTGTCCATTTATATCTCAGTTTGGTACATAATATGTACATGTGGCTACAAACTAAGTTAAATTTATTGTTAAATGAATATACAGGGTGTTTCACAATTCGTGTTACACACTTCTAGAGGATGTTAGAGGGGCTTTGTAGATCACGTTTTACACAGGAACCAATCTCCCGAAACGTCATCCAACGACGCTACAGAGCGTCAGAGTTATGGGTAAACTGGGGGATTCCGTGATGATGTTACATACTTCCTAGGATGATGGATAAGGATAAAGCTACCAATTTGAGGTAAGGAACCCTGCACTAGAAACGAACGATTCAGAAGTTATAAACGAATACCGTACCGATATCTGGTACTGTTGTTACCAAGATTGTAAGGTAGGAAACTTTCAGACGTGCTAGTATGGACCAAAACAAGAAAAATCTCTAGTAAAAATGGGCTGTAAAATGCATACTTTAAGAGCTAAGAGCAGTTGTTCAATTGGGAAGAATTGTTTCACAGTAGCGAAGTTGCCTACCCTACAATATTAGCAACAACATTAACAGTACGTGTGTTCCTACATGTATTCCCTGTATAGGAATTACGATGTATACCATAAGTAACATAAAAAATAAATATTTCTTTTTATTTCTTACACAGTATGCTGCCTGAATACGATTCGCAGTCTGCTTCCTTTAGTGCAATTGCACAATTAATTAAAGCTGCAATTTTCGCGGGGGGCCGGAATATCACCGTAACACGGTGTTTCTCAAGAATACGGCCTATCTTCGAGACTCAGCAAGATTTAAACCAACGACCTTCTGGAGGTACGTTGACGGCAGATATGTGGTATGGCCGCACGGGATGGATGAATTACATCGATTTCTTGAGCATTTGAATTCCATCCATGCTAGCATCAAATTTACTATGGGAATAGAAAAAGGCAGCTGCCTCCCCTTTTGGATGTTGTCGTTCGCCGTAAAGTTGATGGCACATTAGGGCATGCCGCATATCGGAAACCAACATACACAAAGGTTCAAATGGCTCTGAGCACTATGGGACTCAACATCTTAGGTCATAAGTCCCCTAGAACTTAGAACTACTTAAACCTAACTAACCTAAGGACATCACACACACCCATGCCCGAGGCAGGATTCGAACCTGCGACCGTAGCAGTCCCGCGGTTCCGGACTGCAGCGCCAGAACCGCTAGACCACCGCGGCCGGCAACATACACAAATCTACATCTTCATCCCAGTAGCTGCCCTCACCCTTCACAGACCATTAGTGTTTTTAAGTTCTTTGCGCATAGGGCGCAGTGTACATGCGATAAAGACAATTTGCAAGAAGAGCTCATATACCTCAAGATCATTTTTAAATCGAATGGATTTTCTCCGCAACAAATTTGTAGAGTATTCAATTCAAAACCTATAATGAAGATATGTGATGTGGAAGAAGATAATAATTCCTTCATATCTAGTGCATTTTTTCCCTATCTGGGTGCTCTTTCCTCGAAGATGTATTCTTGAAAAACACTGTGTTAAGGTGATCTTCCGGCCCCCCACGAAGATTGCAGCTTTACTCGGCTCTGTGAACTACGATTTGCAGCTTCGTAAAACGGGTGTGTATCAGATTCCTTGTGGAAATTGTGAGAAGTCGTACTTAGGTCAAACAACACGCACCGTTCATGAGAGATGTGTGGAGCATCGAAGATACACACGCTTATTACAGCCATACAAGTCAGCAGTGGTCAAACATTATATTGATACCGGGCATTCCATGCATTACAGTGATGTGAAGATTTTAACATCCACTTGTTCCTTTTGGGAATCTGTCTTCAAAGAAGCTATAGAGATCAGATTAGATAATAACTTAATAAATAGAGATAATGGTTTTAATTTGGACAAAGCATGGGATCCGTGTCTTGGGGTAACTAAACTGCAGAGAAGTCGACATGGTGTCACCGCCGCCGATCATATATCGATAAGCGAATCGAATGCCTGTACGCCTTCGCCACAGGCAGCGCATGTGTACGCGTATCTCTTTGCCGCCGACCAGCATCTGTGACCCGCATCCGCAGTACCGCCACAGTGGACGGTGGACGGCTTGGCATCTTGTCGTCAGTCTTGTGACTCACTCTGAGGATGGCCGGACGATACGCGACCGAAATATCAGTGGAGGAAATTTTATTTGCGCAGCAGCATACCCGAAATTTAATGTTCTATCTTGATATCTGATTGATGCAATCAATTGTGAAAATATCTTATCAAGACTGGCATATAAATGGGCGGATCTTGTGATTCCACAATCTCATATCCAGGTGATACTAGAGGCGAAAACTGACGTATCATGTGTGTAAGGGCAACACTGAAATCTTACAATCAAGGCAAATTATGTTACAACTATGAATATTTGCTGGATGTTCTGCTGCATCTTAAGGTTTGTTTTTCAATTACATCTCCCACAAAACCGAAAATTGAACCTATATAAGAAACCAGGTTAAAATCAACATATCATTAGTCCACATCTACTGCTTTCTTCTTATTCCTCCACATCAGCTTCGTAGTCATTCTTGCATGTCATCGAGGTCATAAGTTCTACGTTTTAACGGCGTATGTGACTGTCCCATACAGAGCTGGACCGTTGTCGATGAGCAAAAAAGACTCAACTTTGGACACATTTCTGGGATCATTCCTCCTCAAAGCTTCTGTAAGCTCGTCAGGAGATTCTGATACCTTGCCTCAGTTTGCCTCATACGGATGTAACACGCTAACACCCAACCTTGACATTCCCAGCTAACATTCAGCAAAACCTTTGCCTGGATTGTGGTGCACCAGTGAGTTAGGAGCAGTAAGTGGCTGGGGATAGTGGGAATGTTAGCTCTTGTCAAATTTTGTTATTTAATAACCTTCAGCGAACGCCCCGATTTTTGTAACAAGAGCGGGGATGTGGAGCACTTTGTACACTTTTAAATAATAGCTGTCTTCATGTTCGCAAGGTAAAAATGAAAGATCAGAATCACAGTTTAATCTTGGTTTAATTAAATAACTGTGAAATAATCTTACATCATATGAGCTAAATCACTGTTTAATTAAAAAAGCAAGAAATTAATCTTCCATTATATCACTCTGATTCCGTGTACCTCACCCCACATTAAAGGCACATTAGAAGCACTAAACAATGCAGTTGCATCAGATCAAAGCCAACTGCTTGTTAGATTGCTAGTTACCTTGTATACAACTATCTCATTGTGGGATTGTGTCACTAACTCGGAATCTGGGTCATTCTATTGCACGGATTGTACATTTGTCCTCACCTTGCACACAGTTTATTTTATATTAATGCTGCTCGATTGGAAACATGACAGCACAACTTGGCACTGTGTTACCTGAAGCAATAATGAAGGAATAGGTACGGCCGCGCGGGATTAGCCGAGCGGTCTCATTCGCTGCAGTCGTGGACAGTGCGGCTGGTCCCGGCGGAGGTTCGAGTCCTCCCTCGGGCATGGGTGGGTGTGTTTGTCCTTAGGATAATTTAGGTTAAGTAGTGTGTCAGCTTAGGGACTGCTGAACTTAGCAGTTAAGTCCCATAAGATTTTCACACACATTTGAACATTTTTGAATAGGTACGGGCTAGCAGTTGTAAAGCAACAAAGTATTGGAACAAGACAATGCTATTTGTTTCTTGTGCACTTTATACAAAGGCACACCTGCTCGTAGGCTATTAATGTCATCAACTAGTAAACACGTGTCTTACATAAAATACCAATTCGGTAAACTATTTAATACTTAAATAACTTTGCTTTATCGTCTGAAGGTGAGCACACGGTAAATCAACAAGCCTAGAAGTAACTAACTACACAAACCTGTGCCGAACGCAGCACTAGTTTTACTTGATGTTCTAGATTTGCGTAACTCCCTGTACTTTGCCACTGTGGCTTGGCTCTCTTGTTCTCGAAGAGTTTATCTGGCTCAGCACTGTGCGCTGTGGGCAGTGAAGCAGGGCCACGAGGACAGTAGCAGTTGCTCGGCGGCCAGGCCACGAATTGAGAGTGGACTTGCTGATATTTTTCCGACTGTTCGCACGCAGCTATTGTGGGCCTGTGAAGCTGAGCCGCCTTGAGACCTTGGAGCTGTTGCTTATGGGTTTGCTTACAGTGTGTCTACGTTCCATGCACACTCTTTGAATATAAAACCTGGCCAGCAACTGGCCATCGCTAAATCCCCACAGATCACCACAAGGACGAATAACATAATACTCTGAGTCCGGCTATCTGCACAATTTAGCAAACGTTGTAGGCTGCCGCAGTCCCTGGAGAAAACATTGTCTTATTTTCAAGCCATTATGCTAAGTTTACGCCCCTGTTCTAGCAGTAAACCGTACATCTTCCGAATGCAATGTCTCGTGGTCTAAACCACTCTCCAGCTAAGTTCTCATACCACCTTTCGTCGGAAGTCCGAAGTCCGGGTATGATGGTAGCACAGCTACAATGTATTTCACTTCCTCACACACTGTTAATAACAGTTCCGTCCTATAACATAAACGTCTGCCTTTGGCCTTTGAGCGCCACTTGCGCCAGAGATCTACGAGGCCCACTTGTTGGCAACAGGCAGTGGCTGCGGCGGCGGAGGCGCGGCGCTCCCTCGCCCTTTGTCTTAAGCGTCAGCTACCACTCATCACTTTATAAAATGCTTTACTGTTATTGAGTGATGGTCCAGAAGAAATGCCTATAACTTGCACTTCACGTTGGATAGCGACAGAGAGAGACAACCACTTTTAAGATGATGAGCTCTGTATAAAGACATGAGTATGGCTCAAAATTAATTTCTAGCTTGTGATCCAATCGGAATACCTCAATATGTTCTTTAACTTTATTATTAATGCGTTATATCTCTTTTCGTTTCCTTTTAGAAGTGATTCTTCACAGCAATTTTTTCGTCAGGAATTCATATGTTTTTGACAAGCCAGAGCGAGCAACTGTGGTGTAATGTGTTTTACTGTCGTTGTTTGATTCCTTACGGTAAAAGCATGTGATAAATTGTGTGAATATTTTGCAGTGCTTGCTCTTTAGGAAAGCAGGCATTCTGCACGTTTTGAGGTCCACGGGCTGCACATTTGAGGCACATGTATGGATTCATGGAGAACTTAACGCTGATAGAAAGTGATATTTATGGTGTTAAAATAGATTTAAACCAACAAAACTGCCAAATTCTGAAATTACAAGGAATGGAAAGAAGTTACTAACGCCGGAGTAACCAAACGTCTGCAGGTTTATCTATTTGGTATTACACAGATTTATATAAGAATATACAGCCTACAGTTGCAGGTTAACTTTATCGTTTACCTAGGTTTCAACGTTAGTAATAACGTCTTCTTCAGAACCTGCTACAAGTTAATATTATAATGCGCTAGTAAATTATATTAGATATGGTCATCCTACAGGATGCAACGTATAGTACTTACATAAATTATTATTTAAATGTTTGCCTAAAACAGGCCATGTCCTAAGTCAACTTAATAAAACTTGATGCATAACCATAAGGTTTTGTCACTTCTATTAAACCAACTGTAGAAATTCACTTTAAGCCCGTTTTTCTGGGCCTCGTCGTGTGACTAGAGACTGCGGACCGCGCGGGCTTCGCGGTCTTCCTCACAGAAGGCGGCGCGCATGCGCGAGACGTGTAGAGTCAAACTCTTATTACGAACGCGTCAGATAACCTTTTTGCTATGAATTAATTTTATATTTTGTAGTGTCGGCAGACTTGCCAACACTACGCACACTAATTGAAAGAGGCGGCCAAGATGCACGCGCTAACTCACGAAGGATGGAGTGAGGTCTGAAACAGGATACGTAATGAATGTTATAAAGAAAAGTACGTAGCTCCTTGAATACTTAACTTTTAATACATCCTTGTATACATCGTTCTTGATGGGACATCTGGAGATTGTGGCGATACAAGTGAGACTCTTTAGATACAAGCTATCTAAGGCTAATGGCGCCTTGCTAGGTCGTAGACATGGACTTAGCTGAAGGCTATTCTAACTGTCTCTCGGCAAATGAGAGAAAGGCTTCGTCAGTGTAGTCGCTAGCAACGTCGTCGTACAACTGGGGCGAGTGCTAGTCAGTCTCTCGAGACCTGCCGTGTGGTGGCGCTCGGTCTGCGATCACTGCCAGTGGCGACAAGCGGGTCCGACATGTACTAATGGACCGCGGCCGATTTAAAGCTACCACCTAGCAAGTGTGGTGTCTGGCGGTGACACCACATATTTTATTATTGTAAGTTAATTACAGTATCCAGCATGACTACGTTTTAGGTTCTACTACAGAGCTTTCTAAACTGACCAACAAATATTGTATGAACATCTCTAGGAAAGGATCTATTATTACAGAAACTGTGAGGTCACATGCATTATGAATTATTGTAAACCTAGTATAGGTTGGAAGCCTTCGAAGTATCCCCTATTTTTTAGATACAGTTGATCGTTCAGTAAATTGCTTCTATCTGTAATTAGGTGTGCATAAATTTGTAGTTCTTCAAGCGTGTCGAGTCTATATCCCTTTACTTCATGATGTAGTAGCTCTATGCCACGTAAAGGTTTAGGTGTACAGGTATGAGCCATTTGCACCAGATGTTCCACAAAGGCTGACCCCCGTGTTCCTACGCCCTTTATTGAAAGATGTTATTTAAACCTTACTGCTATAGCTGTGCCTGTTTGACCTATGTGATAACATGGACAGTCATCACACATAATCTTATATACGCCTGATTTCGCTGACTTGTCACCGTCTTTCTCAAGGGAATGAACCAAATTTTGCTTTAAACTATTACTCGTCGAGTAGGAAATTTTAAAAACTGACTTTTTCAACAGGCGCACTATCTTGTAGGAGACATTACCTATATAAGGAACCGACAACCATTTCTTGGTCTGATCTTGGGTTTGAGTATTTGTGTTTACTAAAGTCGTTGTCCTTTTTCGTGTTTTCTTATGATATAACTGCCTCACTATCTTTGGATCATAGCCATTATTCTGTGCAATACTCTCGAGAATTTGTAATTCTTTTTCGAGGTTGACGACTGACAACGGAATAGAAATCGCCCGATGAATACTAGAATAGAAAAACGCCATTGTATGCGCTTGGGGGTGGGTTGAATCGGCCGGGATGATGTTGTCTGAATAAGTTGCCTTCCGGAATATGATGAAATCTATTTTAGTATCTTTAATAGTCAACGTTAAATAAAGATAATTTAGTGATCTGTCAGCTGATTCCAATTCTTGTGTAAATTTTATTTTTTCATGTAGACTGTTAAACGTTGCGAAAATTTGCTCTATTCATTCTGGAGAATTATTAACCAGTAGAAGAATGTCATCCACGTATCTCGCATAAAATATGATGTTCACTAATTCCGGGTAATTTTGGAAAAAAACCAATTCGAGAAAATTTATAAAAATTTCGGACATCATACATGCAAGTGGACTCCCCATAGCTAAGCCACATGGCTGTGAATATAATTTTTTATTGAATGAAAAATAATTGTATTTAAGAATCGTTCTAAGAAGTAACATTAGCTCATCAATTTCTATGGTGGATAATTTTTTGTGGTACCTTAAGTTGTTTTTAATATTGCACATATCTTTCGTGAACGTATTACTACCTAGACACTCTTTTTTGTATTATTTTACAACCATAGTAAGCAAGACTCGTTTGGATACTTTTATCTACTTTGCCGCTATCAAGGCCAACCTTAAGATCCACTGCCAACTTCCGAAGATATTTAAATAATAATTTATTTAAGTACTATACGTTGCATCCTGTAGGATGACCATATCTAATATAATTTACTAGCGCATTATAATATTAACTTGTTGCAGGTTCTGAAGAAGACGTTATTACTAACGTTGAAACCTACGTAAACGATAAAGTTAACCTGCAACTGTAGGCTGTATATTCTTATATACACAATATCAGTTGCTGTCGCTGCATAAAAATGTTAAAAATTATTACATAGAATTAGTACAGATGAAATATATTCACTTTCTAGCTATTATCCCGAAGTATTGGTTGTACGTGAGGAACAGAACTCAAATCAGTATCTTTGAAGGGAGGACCAAAGCTCTTCTAGACGTTTCTGTAGTGAAGAAGTTTGAGAATTATTAAGTAGCCATGTATGACCATTAACTCAACTTACTGAGTTGGGCTTATAAAAAGATTTTACGTGTAAAGGTTTTCTTCAGATTTTGCTGAAGAATTTCTTTTAGTAATTTACAGCTCCATTATATTCAACGGAAAATAAGGGCCTGGAGTGCTCTGGTCTGCACCACAATTATGATTATAGCTGACAATTCACACCCCATTGCAACGCAAAACGTGCGCGGAAATACCACTGCTGGGAGCAGGGCCCTCTAATCGCAAAGTTAGTCGCTGAGCCTCGTAACACAATGATAAAAATAATACCAGTTGTTACTTATGTAAAGTACGACATTTCTGAGGTACAAAAACTAAATTTTCTTCCTCTGAGTCTCATCTTACGTGAGGATTATGTGATAAAGGTCATCGAAATGGGAAACGAATGCCATGTGAATTTAGATGAACAGGTCAGTACCACAGTAAACACACTATCATAGGGTTGCCAAATATTTGCAACGATATTGCCAACTGTTGCCTGTTCTAGGGACAGGTATGTAGCGAAGTGCTTGTCGTGGAAGTCTTATATGTGCTCTCAGATGGAAAGCTCGAGAGCGTTTAGTTTTTATTTATACAGCGTCATCTCCTGATACTTTCTAACGTCGCCTTTCAGCTATCTGTATTTAAGGCTTTCAATTAAATTTAACCAGGATTTCCTCATGCTGATGCATTCCGGCGTGGAAGAGGCTGTTAACGCTGGTTTTGTGTGTGTGTGTGTGTGTGTGTGTGTGTGTGTGTGTGTGTGTGTGTGAATTCCTAAGGACCAATCTCCTGAGGTCATCGGTTCCTAGACTTACACACTATTTGAACTAACTTATGCTAAGAACAACACACAACCCAAGGGAGGTAGGGGCCGCGCAATCCGTGATATGGTGCGTAGACCGCGCGGCGGCTGGTTTTGTTTAATTTCAGCGTAAGTATAGCAAAGCTAGTCATATTAATTTCAGCCCATGAGGCATAAGGCATATGAGATATTGAGGTGTATAGTTTTCCATCGGGTTTACAGTTTCCACAAAACACAAAATAATAAAATACTTGCTTTGATAGTTTGTAGTGATACACATTTCAATGGAATAAAAAAATAATTGGAAACAGTAAAACATCAAACACTTTGCACCTCGAAATCATGTGTGTCTACGTGCAGTCTTGTGCCACATACAAATGGAATTTTATGACTATCCCAAAAATGCAGGACATTGATGGGGATGGAAGCAAGAAGAAACTCATGTTCAGAAACCACTGAACACCTAGAACGACTTGCGATAGGACTTTCATATTCACAGGAGATGTACATTAGTAGGTTCTGCAGAAATGATTGGCATTTGAACTATGTCGGCCCGCGTTTTCTAGGTCAACAGCGACATCGCGGCGCAACACCAACTACCTGTAAAATGTGCTTGCGGTTCTGTTATGGTTGTTATAAACCAAAGGTAATGAATCACTGTGACTTGAGCAGACGTGCAGGATGCCTCGCAGGCGTAAACACGCCAGCCATACCGTCAAATCGGTGAATCTGAAAGAGGGCGCATTATTGGCGTGAGAGAATATGATGCATCCAACCGGGTAACTGCTGCGCTTGTGGGACGAAGTGTTTCGGCGGTGCAACGGATGCGTGCGTAATGGTTCACGGAAGGCGTAGAACACAACGAGGTGGGTCAGATCGCACCACCGAGACCATCACCCGAGAAGAGCGACACCTCATCCGAATGACCTCACAGGGTAGGTCTGCGTCCTCCGCGGCTCTGGCACAACAGAGGAACACATCGCACACAGTCCGTAGCCGTTTATTATGGCACGGGTAATGTGCACGTCGTTCACTGCTCCACCTACGTTTGACGAACGTGCAGGAACGTGCTAGGCGGCAGTGGAGTGAGGAACAGCGCCACTGGGGACAGGAATGGCAAAAAGACAGTGTTTTCGGAAGAATGCAGGTTCTGTTTGTTTGAAAATGATGGCCACGTTTTGGTTTGCAGCATAGGGAGGCTGCGGGTTAACAGTGACTGCGCACAAGACATACAGCGCCAGCTCAAGGCCTTATGGTGTGGGGTGCTATTGCTGTGACCATTGTGACCTACTTGAATGACATCCTGCGACCCGTAGCCATACACTTTCTGCACCACACCCCAGACGCTATTTCAATAACACAATGCACGACTACACGTTGCATCACGAACAAGTGCCTTCTTCGTGTCACAGGACGTCAGCCTATCGTCCTGGCCCATCAGATCACCAGAGCTGTCATGAAACGAAAACGTGTGGGGCATTGTGAAACGGCGGGTGCAGAGCTGTGATTCACAGCCAATCACACACATGAACTTTCGAACCAGGTGAATGCAACATGAATGACTGTACCACAGGACACCATTCGCACCTCATAAGCGTTGATGCCAACACCCATGGTGGACCCTGTGCCTACTAGGCAACAGGACACATGCTGAACCAAAATGACTGAAATGCTAATCGTTTCTGCAGAACATACTAATATACAAAAAAATGGTTCAAATGGCTCTAAGCACTATGGGACTTCTGAGGTCATCGGTCCCCTAGACTTAGAACTACTTAAATCTAACTAACCTAAGGACATCACACACACTCATGCCCGAGGCATGATTCGAACCTGTCGGTCGCGCGGTTCCAAAGTGAAGCGCCTAGAACCGCTCGGCCACCGCGGGCGGCTGCTAACATACAAGTCCTGTGAATGTGAGTGTCCTATCTCTAATGGTTTAGGATATTTTGTTTTTTCTAACCATGAGTATAATTGTTCGACGTCATGCAACAGTCATTTCATATTATAATGCAGAAAAGAATAAACAAAATTATGTTCATCAACACAGAAACTAAGGTGTAGATGTGGCCAATGCGTATTTTTGCGTCTTCACACTTTTTTATCACGGTATCTGTACATACTCGTATAATGCGTACTAACTAGACTGTTCATTGCTTTCGTGCTGTTCCCCCTTTCTTTGCTCCCTAAATGATGAAAAGAATCCATCGATGCTTCCTTAGAAACTTACCAGCAACTTTTTGTTGCGTTGTTGCTTGCCACTATACCTGTTCCCACGAACTATTGAGTCGACGTTGCCAGAAGGCTTACGAACTGCGAAACATGCACTAGATTACCCTGAATTTCCCTGTTTCCGTAACTGCCTAAATAAAAGTACGAAGGAACCCAAATTCATCCACTGGCATAAGTCGCTCGAACAGCAGTAGAAAAAAGTGTCAAATACAGTCTTTCATTTACAGTTGTAATACTGTAACCAGCAGATGAAACAATGACAAAGCTTGGTCGTGGTCTCAAATTCGTAGCTATCCATAGCAGTGGCAGACTACATGTTCGGTAGTGAGTAATACAGTGCGACATGAATTTGTCTATTGTCATGGTGTTAAATCAACATAAATTATTACAGAGTTCTGCATGCATCACCGGCCTCCCGTTGTCGCGTTTTGTTATTAGGCTTTTTTTATTGCAATGGAATCGAGACGTCGATGTAAATGTGCGTATTTTGCTTGGTGAAACATCCTACATTCCATTCGTCGAAATTCACTGGTCATGTCCATCGATGCCAAATAGAGATAGGGAAGCTTTTAAGAGTGGACGAATAACAATAATAACAGCAACAATAACTCTTCTTCTTTAATCTGAGGTCCGCAACGTCAGAGAATCGGGGAATGTGGTCGTACATTGACTGAGTCGTATATCTAAAATGGTTCAAATGGCTCTGAGCACTATGGGACTTAACATCTATGGTCATCAGTCCCCTAGAACTTAGAACTACTTAAACCTAACTAACCTAAGGACAGCACACAACACCCAGCCATCACGAGGCAGAGAAAATCCCTGACCCCGCCGGGAATCGAACCCGGGAACCCGGGCGTGGGAAGCGAGAACGCTACCGCACGACCACGAGATGCGGGCGAGTCGTATATCTGAATACAGTGAGAATAGCCCAGGAGTAGATGAACTGATGGAAGATTGTGGTTCATGTGCGATGGTGCCTTAGATTCTGATTTAGATTCCCTACTTCTTTTGATACATTAAAGAATTCCAGGATCAACGCGAATGAAATTCTGAAATTAAGGGAGAGGCTTCAGAAAAGTGAAACTACCAGAGAGAGAACGTGGGATGCTGTATACCACGTGCGAATGATTAATTTAAGATCGTGGTACCCAAGTCTCCGTTGCTGTTCCGATATATTCATGAATCTCCTGTGGGATTATATTTACGAATGAATAAAATGCATGCGAAAATAAGTCAAAAGTTTAAATGACCAGGGATGGAAAAAAACATTAGTAAAAAAGTATCTAGTTATGATGTGTGTGCAACCGGTCCAGACTAGTTGCACAAGATATTTGGGGTCCAAGCCAGATAAATGCCCTTACACCGATTTTGACTGTACATGGGAGAGCGTCAAATAACAACATCACTTTAGTATCCTAATCCATTTAATGTGATGCGAATTAGGATAAACCTTTGGATGGCTCTTATAGCCCATCGCAGCAGTAACCAAAATTGATGATGGTGTTCAGCACCAAGCATCATGAAAATCATCTGTCCACGCACACGAGTTTGCTCCTGGTTTACCATACAGCAACGCCACTGTACATTTTATGGTCTATTGATGGCCTCTTGTCTTGATTAGAGAGGTACTCAACATGAGGTTGCACAATGAAGGCTGTCTGCAAAAAATATTCAGGAGGCTCATTAGTAGGAAGTCATGTGGTATAATGTGGGGTGATCGCCAAGCCCCACTCACCAACTTTGTGAAATGGCCGTGTTTTAAGAATCTTCAAGGTATTAGCAAGGCATCTGGAAGGGTGACCATAAAGTTAGTGCACAATTTAAGGGTGCAATGCCATGATAGGAACCACCACCGGTTGTGGTGCCAACTGCCGAACACTGTGGGATTGAAAATGTACTGAGGGCCGCTAAATTATTACGCAGCTTCTTCGCCTTTTCTGGCATTAGTGAATCGATACGTTTCCACTGCTTCTTCTCCTCCTTTGTCTCGGGGTCTGTAGCGTTTCTAAAAAAAAAATTACATTATTTTTATTGAGTAGATAGACATGAATTAATTAATTAAAATGTAATGATAATGGATATTATCTGTGCTAGTAAACCTGACCTTTAAGGCGGCAATCAAGAATTGGTAAGTTTTGGTTGAGGACACTACATGAACGTTTCTTGCTATGTTGGAGGGAGTACTATTGAAATTATAAAACATGGCACGGAAAAATTTTACTCCATTTTCTAACTGAGTTGGACTTTGCTTCCAGCATGTCAGACCGGCGAGTGCCAACGACCGATCTGAATGATGTTTGGTTTGTGGGGCATTCAACTGCGGTCATCAGGGCCCGTACAAAGTCCCATTTTTCTTCACAGTCCAATGTAACCACTGTCACAAATGATGAGGATGATGATGATGAAATGATGAGGACAACACAAACACCCAGTCTCCGGGCAGAGGAAATCCCCAATCCGGCCGGGAATCGAACCTGGGGCCCCGTGATCCGGGTGTTGAAATGCTAACCACTAGACCACGATCTGCGGACGAGGATCTTAATATTACGAGGCTCGAGCAATAACATTGCCCGGATTTTGAGAGAAAAAGATGGGTCAAAATCCCAGGGACGTATAAATTATAATCTCATTGATTCAACGGCGAATGAACACTAACAGTGTTCGGCTGTGGCTACCAAATAATGCGCCAGCAACTCCGCGTCGATGTAGCCTCAAACTGGACTAAGAAATGCATAATAAAATCACATATAACATGAATAGCAAGGAAAGAGATCTTCAAATCAAACACACAAGTTAACATCAAATTAACATAATTATTCTACAAAATCGTATAAATGACCCTTACGCACCTTATCTCGGTAGCTGAGGACAGAAGAAAGAGAGAGAGAGAGCGATAGCTAGTCGCGTTTCGAGTTCTTATAACGCTCGACGAACAAAGGTACATACTACGTTTTGTTTCACATAGTTTACTTTACACTCTTCAATTCACAGACTTTTTTTAGAAAACAGTTCATGAATAATTAAAAATACATCATCTCATTAATACATCGTTTCTTTCAATTAATAGATAAATTTATTTATATGTGTACAATTATTTACAATATTTTCAGCCGTTAATTAATACTGGAGCAATTTTAATTGATTTCTAAAGTAACATTTCAGGTCATAGTGACATACGCAGCAGTTGTCCATAATGATTAAGCAGCTAAAGAGGACTTTCGAATGACCTGACACAGCAATGTCATTTGCACTGCTGTGACAGTTGAACTGTCGTTTTAAATGCATGCTGTCTTGGAACCAAATGACAGTGACCTTTGTCTGATTCAAAATACCGCGCAAGATAATTTGCACTTTTACACCGTCATCTCTACTGTGATACTCTAGTGTTCAAACATCAGGGCCTCTTATTTACATCGCCAAACTGCATTTCCACTTCCTTATTGGTCATTCATATTTGTTTGAAAACAATGGAAACGTCTGCAGTATCTAACCATTGTGCATAGTAGCCATACACTTCCATCAACATATACTGTTGCAGCGTTGTTCCCCTACAGTATCAGAAAATGAAATACCCCGCATTACTCCATATTATCAAAGGGCTGTGTCACTTTGTGTTGGTTTTTTAGTGGCGTGCTGGTGTACTCTGGCGGGGTGACTTAGGTGCTTATTGGGACTGCAGCTAGTATTGGCAGATGACCCGAATACTGCTGGATGTCCGACTTAATGACGTGTTTGATCCATGCCATGTAAGCGTTAAGTGGGATACCACATGCGCCGATATTTGGGACTGCTAACAAATCGAAATATGATTCATATTCACTTCAGAAACGTTAGAGTTCTTTAAAGTTTACAAATGAGTCTTTGAATGATTAGAGGATGGTATCCAGAAAGTTACATTACAGAGCACCAAGAGGTCATACTCAGCCATTGGACTTAAGAGGGTGCCTCAGTGCGTGCTGGAACTGTATTTAGAAGAAACTCAGCCACGTGGCTAGAATTTCTGTGCAGTCACTGCCCCACTGCTATATTCTGAACAATGTTTCAACTGCTGCCCCCTCTCACCCACTGACTGACCGCGACTAATCTTGAAGAGACATTCCATTCCGTGATGGTGTCCAACACTCAAGCCAACCCACTTGTTAGCTTTGCACTTTCGTCTATAGTGAGAACCAAAATCAGGAGCAGGCGTCTTCTAGGTGTGCCTGCAACGCCTATCACCGTTCTCCCTTCATTCAGTCAGCGAAAGTACGACTGCTATGGAATTTATTGAGTATATATTATTTCATAACGATAAATATGAGCACTATGAATGATGCTACAAACTACTTAGGTACACTAAGTAACTGCATTAACTAATTGGTGCGTCACTTGGCATAC
The DNA here is from genome assembly GCF_023898315.1 of Schistocerca nitens. Lineage (NCBI taxonomy): Eukaryota > Metazoa > Arthropoda > Insecta > Orthoptera > Acrididae > Schistocerca > Schistocerca nitens. The sequence continues at coordinate 850,866,261 of NC_064615.1, read as the reverse complement.
GTGCAAGAATTTCACACAATCCCACATCAGCACTTTCTTATCAGCATCAGCACTTCCTTATCAGCGTCATGACGTCTTCACACCCAGCCACATGTCAATGTCGTTCTAGGAATCCTGACATGTTATTACAAAAACCGCCACCACCCTGCACCTCCTACTCGCATCCCCCGTACTCCACCCCTTCTCACACCTGTCCCTACCCTGAGCCCCCAGACTCCGCATTTGCTGTCGTTATCATGTTGTCAGCCAGTGGCATCCAAGTTCGGTTGTGACATCACGAGAATAACTTAAAATCTATGATATTTGTAAAACACGTAACACTAACGTTTCTTCACTCTCTATGTGTTCAGTTGGTGAGATGCATACACTGCGCAAAGAAGAATTTAACAAGTCTTTTTGTTGTAAACATCTATTAGAGAAATGTACTCACAGCTTTCTGCATCAAGAATGGAAAAGCATGATGATGGACTGTAGACAGGAGGAATATTGTTCATCAAATAATGACAATGCAATGGAATAGCAAAAAGATTACACCGCACACCGCAGTACATATACTGGAATTGTCTACCATTTTTAAAAGCCTACCTAGTCTCATACCACAAAGAAGTATCAAAAATTCCAGTAAGTATTCATTCATCTATTATTATTATTATTATTATTATTATTATTATTATTATGACTGTATGACATTATACTCAGTGCTTTTGTTATCATTACAGCGCTAGCTGAACTACTACTTGACAGGAAATGGAGCAATCAATAACAGTATTTACACACTTGGAGTTTATAAACAGCCTTGCTGATGTACACGTTAATATAGGGAGTGTTCACTGACAGATGCACAGCACCATGCTTGTGACTGTCTAGTAATATGACAATGAATTTAAATATGCGGCGCTCAGCACAGTGCACTCTGTGAAAGAACTGTAGTTGACTCTGAGACGCTTATCAGCCATCTAACACGATATTCGATAATCTGTGTACGTTATCACTTCTGCAACCTCACCATCTCACTTCAAAGCACACACAAAGTGCCTAGAATAGTTTCCTAAATGTTTCAACTGTTCATACATGGAGATTTGTAATTATATCAACTGCATTCAAAGTTTTATAAGTTGACAACAAGCGCCATTGCTCTGCCTTTAGTGCCAAAGATAATAATAACTAACAGTGAGGTCATGAAGAGTATATGTATTTACAGTAACTGATAAATAGTTAACCCACTTGTGAGAGAAATGTCAAAGGAAAGAGAGTGTCAGTCTCAGTACATGAGATACACCCAGTAGCAGTATCTAAAAATCCTCGATTTAGTGACAACAGAGTAATATTATTCATGGATGAATGGTATCAACCATGTGACATGCCATTGCAGATTTGAGCCTTGTTCTACAGAAACGTTTACTCTCTGTCAGTGATTCTGTACAATTATAAAATCTCTGTAGGAGACCTCCCTGGAAGAATTATAACATTTAACAAAAAAGAGTGCATACAACTATAGGAGCAGACTTTTAAGAGTTTCATGTATACCTGGTATGTAATACAGCGTGAGCTAGTCGACAAAGGTGGCAGTTATATGTCCACCAATTCTCCGAGACACTGTGGACCACTCTGCTGGAGTTAGCTTACCGAACTTTCCACCATCAGTAGAAACCATAGATCAGCTCCACGATGTATGCTGTGCGTAGTAGGAAGTGGAAATGTGTGATTTAACTTTACCAGAAGGGCGTTATTTAAGTTTACTTACCTATACCCAGCTAAACGTGTTTATAAATTTAAAACATGAAACTTCCTGGCAGATTAAAACTGTCTGCCGGACCGTGACTCGAACTCGGGACCTTTGCCTTACGCGGGCAAGTTGGTAGGCAAAGGCACCGAGTTCGAGTCTCAGTCCGGCACACTGTTTTAATCTGCCAGGATGTTTCATATCAGCGCACACTCCGCTGAACAGTGAAAATTTCATGCTGCAAACATACCCCAGGCTGTGGCTAAGCCATGTCTCCGCAATATCCTTTCTTCCAGGAGTGCTAGATCTGTAAGTTTCGCAGAAGAGCTTCTGTAATGTTTGGAAGGTAAGAGACGAGGTACTGGCAAAATTGAAGCCGCGAGTACGGGTCGTAACTCGTGCTTGGATAGCTCCGTTGGTAGAGCACTTACCCGTGGAAGGCAAAGGTCCCGAGTTTGAGTCTCGGTCCGGGCACACAGGTTTAATCTGCAAGGAAGTTTCATGTCAGCGCACACTCCACTACAGAGCAAAAATCCCATTCTGGAATTTAAAAGATGTTTAGGAACCATTTTTTATTTCCGTATAAAACTAATATGAACGAACAATTACACCATGACTCAGTGGACGAAACAACCTCACCAAAAGGATTTTATAGTAAGTGAATGCTCCTGGAATGTTGCTGCTGGATACCAGGAGAAGAATGGATCATTATTTCCCAATGAAATATATACTTACATTATCAACTGTTGTACTAACATTGTTTACTTAACTTCACATAGTCGATTCAAGCTTGTATACGTTGTTTCAAAGACTCTGTTTCAGATAAAATACCAGCTATTGCCGGACATTTTGCACTACACTGAGGGAGTAATGGGCCGGACATTCATAAAAAGCAGTTATTCCATTGTCTAACAAATGGAACCAAAAAGAGTATTCATATTTGTTGACGTTTCAGTCAAAAACTTGGATGAGACGCGTAAATATTTCTGCCTAGGCCACCACGTGTAAGTCAATATACCCTTGATGATTGCGTGACACAGAGCTGTACCCCCCTTCTGAGACCATCAACTCTGACATTAGACTGTCGATGACTGGAAACATGTTGCCTGGTCGAACGAATCTCATTTAAAATTTTATCGACCGGACGGACGTGTGGACGTGTACAGGTATGGAGACGCCCTCATGAATCCGTGGACGCTGCATGTCAGCAGGGACTATCCAAGCTTGTGGAGGCTCTGTAATGGTGTGGGGTGTGTACATTTGAAGTATATGGGACCTCTGATACGTCTAGATACGACTCTGACAGGTGACACGTACATAAGCACCCTGTCTGATCACCTGCACCCATTCATGTCCATTGTGCATTCTGACGGACTTGGTTAATTGCAGCAGGACACTGCGACACCCCACACATCCAGAATTTCTACAGAGTGCCTCCAGGAACGCTCTTCTGAATTTAAACCCTTCCGTTGGCCACCAAGCTCGCCAGACATGAACATTATTGAGCATATCTTGGATGCCTTGCAACGTGGTGTTCTGTATTCTTACGGATTTATGGACAGCCCTACATATTAGTCGAGTCCATGCCACGTCGTGCTCGGCACTTCTGCATGCTCGCGGGGCCCTACACGATATTACGCAGGTGTACCGGTTTCTTTGGATCTTCAGTGCATTTTATTTGAGCCAGACACACTCACGGATCCCAAAGCAGTTGATCGAGGATAACGCAAACTGTGCTACTGCTTTGAAACAGCAAAATCTGAATTTAAAGCACATTTTGTAAGTAGGCTGTTTAGGTTTTTTTATTGGTAACGCCACCTCTGTATGAAAATCACTGGCTGTGCTGTGTGCAGTCTGTGGCTGCTTTGCATTATTGTAATACTCGCCATTGTAGTGTTAGGCAGCTGGCTGTGAACAGCGCGTAGCGTTGTGCAGTTGGAGGTGAGCCGCCAGCAGAGGTGGATGTGGGGAGAGAGATGGCGGAGTTTTGAAATTTGTCATGAACTGCTATATATATTATGACTATTGAGGTAAATACATTGGTTGTTCTCTATCAAAATCTTTCATTTGCTAACAATGCCTATCAGTAGTTAGTGCCTTCAGTAGTTTGAATCTTTTATTTAGCTGGCAGTAGTGGCGCTGGCTGTATTGCAGTAGCTTGAGTAGCGAAGATTTTTGTGAAGTAAGTGATTTGTGAAAGGTATAGTTTAATGTTAGTCAGGGCCATTCTTTGTAGCGATTACTGAAAGTCAGATTGCGTTGCGCTAAAAAAAAAATATTGTGTGTCAGTTTAAGCACAGTCATGTATAATTGTTCAAAGGGGACGTTTCATATGTCGACCCTTAGCCTAGGATACCTCACTGGAATCTTCTGATTTTTTTCTTGTAGTTTGTGTAATTAGTGTAGCTTTTTTTTATTGCTAGCGCGTAATTATAGAGAGAATTTCCTTTGTAGTTGTAGTTTTTCATTGTTGTACACAGTTGTGGCATGCATGTAGATTTGCACCAAGTATTTAAGTAGACATTATTTCCATTTGTATGTTAATGTGTTATCTTATTTTGCTCTTCAAATTGTGCTGTTCTGTGTTATCGTGTGAAGTATTTTGACAATAATGGCGTGTGAAAAACGTAACACTAGGTTTCAAAGTAAACTGAGAAATAATAGTGACGACGAGCGTAGCTTACCAGCACCACTGTGTAATGAATTAACAGACGTTCAAAGTAGTAATTTGGTAATTGTGCATAGGGAAATGGAGCGGGCGGCAAACAATGGCGTAGACAGTGAAACAATTAGTGAAGAGGGAAGCATTATCGATCGATCGGTCAGCAACAGCTCGCCTCAGGAATTGGGAATGACAGGACACAATTTTGCAAATATTGTAGAATCAGGTTTTGGGTTCTCACCGTTTTCTCAAATGAGTCAAGACACATTTTCCACTTGTCAAAATGTGAATGTTGCCGGTGCAAATTCACTGCCGAAAAGCACTGAGGAACATGTTTCAGACACCAGTGCATTGTTATTACAATTAATGCAACAAATGGGACAAAAGCTTGAAAAATTAGACACAATGGAACAAAATCCGAGACAAACACAGCAAAAGCTTCAAAAATTAGACACAATGGAACAAAATCTTCGAAAGTTAGACACAATGGAACAAAATCTTCGTAAGTTAGACACCACACTTGAACAAACACGTGAAGATTTAACTACTGAGTTACATAACATTGAATCGAAATGTCAAAAAGTTTGTAATGACGTAAAAACACAAATTTGTGAGCATTTTCAACCTATTTTTTCGCGGCATGAAGATGCATTGCAGAATCACGAAGCAGCCATAAAAGAACTGCAAATTATTGTTCATGAAAATCATGAGACCTTGCAAGCTAAAACTGACTCAGTTGCATCTACCGATACGGTTATGCAACTTGCAAAACCTCAGGAAAACTTAAAGGAAACAGTAAATACGATTTCAACTCAAATGGACAATCTGAAACTCGGTTCAGAAAAACATACGGAGGAAATAATTTCACTATCGGATAAAGTAGCCGAACTTTCAGATCAGTTCACTAACTTATCTACAAAGGTAGATGATGATCTGAATGACACAACACCTGTAGCCTTCACTGACACTGAAGAGTATGAAGAAATTAGAAAATTCAAACAAAATCAAAATCAAATCAATACACAATACAAAAGAGAAATCCGGGTAGTGCAAGATCAGTTGGCACAAGTAGTACAAGAATTACGTATTTCAGAGGACACTCGTGCCCCAATACGGGAAGAGGGACATAGAAATACGGAACAACCACAAAATAATAACACAGGACACTTCGGAAATTATGAAAGAAATTGGCAGGGCACACCGAATTTTGAGATGGAACCGCCGACACGACGTAACAATGACCGATATGCTACTCGCCGACACGATGATTTTGACTATAAGCTGTTTATTACTACACGTAAATTCAAAACATTTAAGAATTCTGCCAACGACATTCATCCACAAGCGTGGCTCCATCAGTTCTCTCATTGTTTTCCTCCCAACTGGTCATTGGAGCACAGGTTAGAATTTATGTGTGGCTACTTAGAGAATGAACCAGCTGTAAGAATGCGATCGGTCATTCACGATTGTCACAGTGAAGGAGATTTTTATCATGCCTTCCTCACAGCATATTGGTCTCAAGCTACACAAGACCGAGTAAAACATAGCATCATGATGATGAAACACTTTGAACAATCTGAATTTTCCAGTCTTGTCAAATATTTTGAAGACATGTTGCATAAGAATCAATATCTTTCAAACCCATACAGCCCTTCAGAACTCATCCGCATTTGCTTAATCAAATTGCCTTAACATTTAAGAAATATTATTTTAGCAGGACGTTGCAAAGACGACATTGAAGCTTTTCAGGGACTCCTACAAGAATTAGAAATTGACACAGACAGTCGCCGGATGTGAAAACAGGAATACAACAATTACAGGTCACATCCGTCGCAATTCCGCGATGAAAGAAATAATAACTGGACACGACAAGGCTATTCTTACAACGTAAATCGTGACCAAAACAGACACCACCCATATGACAACCACTGGCAGAGTAATAACAGTTACAGAGAAAGCTCGCATTTCCGTAGTAGTGAATATGACAGAGATTACCTTAGAAACAGACAATATGGGTACCAAAACAATTATTATCAAGGGAGACAGAATAACTTCAGACGCAACGGTCCACCGCGCAGTTACGATTCCAGGAGAAATTCTCCACCACGTGACTGACAAGGAAGAAACTACGGAACCTACCGACATGACGACAGACGATATATTCGTAACGACAGACCTGAATTGCATCAGAACTGGCGGGATTTAAACAGGGCAGGGCCTTCTCGGCAAGGTGAATTTGTAGAAGTTAGGTCTCCTAATCCCAATAACGACGCGCGCCAACAAAGGGACAGACAATGACTCGCACCGCAGGCAGCGGCATGCGCCGGCTGGTTCAGAGAAAAATAACAAAGACGCTAACCTTGAGAAAAATTCCAGTATTCTTTACCGACGTATACCGCATGATAATTGCATTCAAGTTCAAACTCTGAGTACTGTGAAGAGTAAAGGACTGCACCACACTTCACATGTAAAACCATTTATTGAGAGATAATCTGCTTTTTAACTTAGTCTTTGGTACAAAACTTTTCACTTCACATTTCTAGTATGCTTTGTCAGACTTAAGAAACTGTTAACATGCAACAATGTTTGCAGTTATATATCCAGTCTAGAACCTAGGGAACATTTTTAAACAGAAATTACGAATGCATTGTTGTTGTGAACAGACGACACAGTGTTATTGTGTGTGTGCATTCTTGCTTGTTTGTTGCACGATTACGTAACGACTATAAGGCTCACATACTTAGAACATTTACCAGTACTGCTAATGAGATTTTAATGCAACATTTTGGTTTATTTGAAAATACATTCTGAATTTAAAGTGCTTTCTGAGAGATACCAGATGACACAGAGGTTAGTTTATGTGACAGCTACACGATTTTTATCACGACGCTACTAATGAGTGACAATTTCCAATGTTGCTTTTGCGATGTATCTGTTTTATATCTGCATAGTTTTCTGAATTCTTCTGGAAAGAAAAACATGTTTTAGTAGTAACTTTTGTGGTATAGCTACAATGAGACAGCCTTTTCCGTAGCACAACAATACGTTACAGCACAGTACTTTCTTCAGCATGGCAATAAGCGTAATAACTAAGATATCTATTCGCAAAGCATTTCATTTTTGTGTATCGTGAGGTAAGTACATTGACTTCTGCAGAACTTAGCTTTCAGAGAACGATAACTACGACACTTCCACAGAGATTATCTTACAACAAGACGCACAGTTTAGCGCTACAGTACACACATTTGAGTGATTAATTTTGTACTTAAAACATTTATTTTTAAAGATATTTGAAGTACAATGATACAAAGGTATTCCGTGATACATTTCATTCCATTGCTGTAATCTGTAACACCTGAGGGTATTATTCATTTATCCTCAGGGGGGTACACGCTTACTTTGTGTACCATGTGTTTGGCAAGCACAAGGAGCCCTAGCTAATATGGTATTTGCTTACACAACTTTACACATCGGTACCATATTTCTGTAACACACAAATTACACAGCTATCTGATCATGTAACTGAGAGATAAACATTTTTTTACTACATCAGTGACAGATGTTTACGTAATTACACAGTTGGATAACTTCACACTTATGAAATTGTATTTTGTCTGTGCTTTGTGAACCGTTCATACTTTTTCGGAACCATTGTGATACTATGAGACCTTTGAATGATGTATTTGGTAAGGGAGCATGATTGTAAAGTACGTTTGAGGTAGATGACACTATTGAAATGAGCAGAGAATTTTCTTTAGGTTTTGATATTATTGGAGGAAGCTACGACGATTTTGAGATTTGACTGAGGTGTTATGACGTTATTATTATGACGACCATGTGTATTTTGCTGTTGAGGTATGTTTATGATCAATAAGCTGATGCTATATGAGGAATGTTTATTATGATATCTATTTATTATGATGAAATACTGAAGAAGTGTCGACGAATACGTATATGTGTAATAAGGTAAGAAATAATGAGTAGTGGTTAGGGACGCTGATTTGTGAAAAAGGTTGTTGGAAACCAAGAATCGTACTTTAAGAGTTATGAAATGTGTGTAAATGCATGAATGTATCACAATGCCGACGAAAACGTTTTGAACACTGTTATATTCATAGGATTTTGTTTCTACAGATTTGTAACCCGAATTCTTGACCTGTGAAATATTTTTAATATGAGACTGTCACTGTAGCGCAAACTGCTGTCATAAATATTTCGGTAAGGAAGCTATGTGACTCAGGTGGCGCCCAGGTGTGCCAGCCACCTGGAGAAAACGCCATAGGTGAAAAAAAAGAGGCCATTATCCTCGCTGTTGACATTCCTTTGTAGAAAGCATTGCAAGTACGACACGCTCATTACTTGGAAAGATACTTACATCTGCACACCTGATTATGACAAGCGTATTTCTACGAGAATTGAGAGAATTTCTACTAATTTATGAAATGCCACATGACTATTGAATGATATTTTTATGCTTTGTACATAGTTGCTTATTTCATTTGATATCTGTTTTCCAGCTATGTTGCAGCATTGGTTTTATAAAATAAAATTAAATGCATTTGCTAATGTGAAAACTTTCTGTCAACAGATCTATAAAATAATAATTTTATGATCCACGTTCTTCAAAAAGGAGCACTTGGAAAGGAAAGAACAATAAGAAGGGATTAATAACAGTAACTGCATACATAACTTTCTTTTCAACTACTTGGTAATTTTTTTTTGTAGTGTTAAGATGTGACATAGGTATTAGACATGGCCATTTTTAGTGTAATATTTTTTTCTGCTTGAGCTTTGTCATGCTTAGGTATACGTTATAGCATTTACTGCAGCTGTTTGCCAGGCATAGTGCTACTGAATTTTAATTTGTGTTACTCTGCTAAGCCAGTTTACTACTGATTTATTTTTCTAGTTTGCTGTGCATTGCCTCATATTAGTTGTAATGTTGAATTGCTTGGTAATTTAGATTTACTGCAGCTTGCTGTGACAATTTCCATTTTTTTTCATTGCTGTTTGTATTAATCGTTTTATGTGCTGCTGCATTGCCTCGTTCCTTAGTTTAGCATCTGAGCTCAGTAGACTTAAGTTAGCTTAAGAGGGGGTAGACTATATAAGAGACTGCGTTGCGATGAATTGGAAGAAATGCATTGAGAAGTTATACAAAAAAAGTACAGAAAGCAGGTATAGATAGGACTTTTTGGAAATAATGAAGAACGAAGGAAGATCTCCGAGAAGTAAAGAAAGGTTTGTTTGCAAAATACTGCAGTAAAACAAACCCTGTCCTTTCCTTGTGTTATCCCACTATGTGTTTGTGTACCCTTGGGTAGTTGTGTTTTTCCTGTCTTAATGTGTTAAGCTAATAGGAGCTATGTTGTAGAATTTTTCTGATAATGTGTTATTTTCTTTGTAAAGATGTTTAGACTTTATTTATTCTGTTCTGTTTTAATGCCTAGGTGTGAAGTTGATGTTTCAAAAGTTATTCTGATCTTTTATGTATGAACTTATGTCATAATTCCTGTAACACTGACGTATAGGTATATTTTATTCTTTTGTAAAGCCTTTATTACTACAAATGTTATGTGTATTGCTATGTTTTTGATGATGTTTTCTGTATCTTTGTAATTGTATTCTCATGTTATAAAATTGTAATTGACACTAGTTCATCATATTATTAACTTGTAAGTTACATTTCAATGCACACGTTTCTGTTGGTCATAGTATATGGACAATATGTGAGAAGTAGGGACCGTTAGTGTTTGCAAGTGTGTTAATAATTCAGCAAGGGACTGGATAACAGCATTGCTGGTTCTAAGGACAATTAAAAAAAAAACTTAGTGAGTGCACAAGTGGTGGTTTATGGGCTTGCTATATTCTCCGCTATATTCTCCCAGAAAATATTAGATACAGGCTCCCAGGTAGATGCTATTTTTCTTGACTTCCGGAAGGCGTTCGATACAGTTCCGCACTGTCGCCTGATAAACAAAGTAAGAGCCTACGGAATATCAGACCAGCTGTGTGGCTGGATTGAAGAGTTTTTAGCAAACAGAACACAGCATGTTGTTCTCAATGGAGATACGTCTACAGACGTTAAAGTAACCTCTGGCGTGCCACAGGGGAGTGTTATGGGACCATTGCTTTTCACAATATATACACTCCTGGAAATGGAAAAAAGAACACATTGACACCGGTGTGTCAGACCCACCATACTTGCTCCGGACACTGCGAGAGGGCTGTACAAGCAATGATCACACGCACGGCACAGCGGACACACCAGGAACCGCGGTGTTGGCCGTCGAATGGCGCTAGCTGCGCAGCATTTGTGCACCGCCGCCGTCAGTGTCAGCCAGTTTGCCGTGGCATACGGAGCTCCATCGCAGTCTTTAACACTGGTAGCATGCCGCGACAGCGTGGACGTGAACCGTATGTGCAGTTGACGGACTTTGAGCGAGGGCGTATAGTGGGCATGCGGGAGGCCGGGTGGACGTACCGCCGAATTGCTCAACACGTGGGGCGTGAGGTCTCCACAGTACATCGATGTTGTCGCCAGTGGTTGGCGGAAGGTGCACGTGCCCGTAGACCTGGGACCGGACCGCAGCGACGCACGGATGCACGCCAAGACCGTAGGATCCTACGCAGTGCCGTAGGGGACCGCACCGCCACTTCCCAGCAAATTAGGGACACTGTTGCTCCTGGGGTATCGGCGAGGACCATTCGCAACCGTCTCCATGAAGCTGGGCTACGGTCCCGCACACCGTTAGGCCGTCTTCCGCTCACGCCCCAACATCGTGCAGCCCGCCTCCAGTGGTGTCGCGACAGGCGTGAATGGAGGGACGAATGGAGACGTGTCGTCTTCAGCGATGAGAGTCGCTTCTGCCTTGGTGCCAATGATTGTCGTATGCGTGTTTGGCGCCGTGCAGGTGAGCGCCACAATCAGGAATGCATACGACCGAGGCACACAGGGCCAACACCCGGCATCATGGTGTGGGGAGAGATCTCCTACACTGGCCGTACACCACTGGTGATCGTCGAGGGGACACTGAATAGTGCACGGTACATCCAAACCGTCATCGAACCCATCGTTCTACCATTCCTAGACCGGCAAGGGAACTTGCTGTTCCAACAGGACAATGCACGTCCGCATGTATCCCGTGCCACCCAACGTGCTCTAGAAGGTGTAAGTCAACTACCCTGGCCAGCAAGATCTCCGGATCTGTCCCCCATTGAGCATGTTTGGGACTGGATGAAGCGTCGTCTTACGCAGTCTGCACGTCCAGCACGAACGCTGGTCCAACTGAGGCGCCAGGTGGAAATGGCATGGCAAGCCGTTCCACAGGACTACATCCAGCATCTCTACGATCGTCTCCATGGGAGAATAGCAGCCTGCATTGCTGCGAAAGGTGGATATACACTGTACTAGTGCCGACATTGTGCATGCTCTGTTGTCTGTGTCTATGTGCCTGTGGTTCTGTCAGTGTGATCATGTGATGTATCTGACCCCAGGAATGTGTCAATAAAGTTTCCCCTTCCTGGGACAATGAATTCACGATGTTCTTATTTCAATTTCCAGGAGTGTATAAATGACCTAGTAGATAGTGTCGGAAGTTCCATGCGTCTTTTCGCGGATGATGCTGTAGTATACAGAGAAGTTGCAGCATTAGAAAATTGTAGCGAAATGCAGGAAGATCTGCAGCGGATAGGCACTTGGTGCAGGGAGTGGCAACTGTCCCTTAACATAGACAAATGTAATGTATTGCGAATACATAGAAAGAAGGATCCTTTATTGTATGATTATATGATAGCGGAACAAACACTGGTAGCAGTTACTTCTGTAAAATATCTGGGAGTATGCGTGCGGAACGATTTGAAGTGGAATGATCATATAAAATTAATTGTTGGTAAGGCGGGTACCAGGTTGAGATTCATTGGGAGAGTGCTTAGAAAATGTAGTCCATCAACAAAGGAGGTGGCTTACAAAACACTCGTTCGACCTATACTTGAGTATTGCTCATCAGTGTGGGATCCGTACCAGATCGGGTTGACGGAGGAGATAGAGAAGATCCAAAGAAGAGCGGCGCGTTTCATCACAGGCATATTTGGTAACCGTGACAGCGTTACGGAGATGTTTAATAAACTCAAGTGGCAGACTCTGCAAGAGAGGCGCTCTGCATCGCGGTGTAGCTTGCTCGCCAGGTTTCGAGAGGGTGCGTTTCTGGATTAGGTATCGAATATATTGCTTCCCCCTACTTATACCTCCCGAGGAGATCACGAATGTAAAATTAGAGAGATTAGAGCGCGCACGGAGGCTTTCAGACAGTCGTTCATCCCGCGAACCATACGCGACTGGAACAGGAAAGGGAGGTAATGACAATGGCACGTAAAGTGCCCTCCGCCACACACCGTTGGGTGGCTTGCGGAGTATAAATGTAGATGTAGATGTAGATCTTCCATGGTGATTGTGCACCTGCACAGTCGCAACGGATGGCTGCTAGCCATCTCTACAAGGACTACAGTGGGTCTGCATCTTTGATGACCCACCAGTACCATTATCTCTACAAGGACTACAGTGGGTCTGCGTCTTTGCTGACTCACCAGTACCATTATTTTTGCAAGGACTGCAGTGGGTCTTCGCCTCTGGTGGCCCACCAATACCGTAATCTCTACCAGGACTGCAGTGGGTCTGCTCTGTGATGACCTACCAAACGATATTCTTCAAAACTTCGATTGACTCCGCTGTGGATTTGCTCTGTTGTGGCCCATTACCTGTCAGCATGTCAAGAGTCAGCACTGTCTTTCCGTTGGAAGGACAACACTACTTCTTCAAGACTGCATTGAAATCCACTACTTCTGCGTGCAATTTCTTTTACTAATGAGACTTTGTGAAAAAAAACTGTAATTACTATTATGATGAATGATCAGGACTATCTTTATGGACTGTGAGAAAATTTTAGCTTTTGACCAACATTGTATCAATAAGTGTGTGCATTTGATCTCTTTGTTATTGTAATTACGATTATGAAAAATTTTAACAAATATGTATTGCCCAGTGCCCAAAACAATTTGTAAAATTTTTTGTGGGGAGCATGGGGGCTATGGAAGTAGGGTGTTTAGGTTTTTTTATTGGTAACGCCACCTCTGTATGAAAATCACTGGCTGTGCTGTGTGCAGTCTGTGGCTGCTTTGCATTGTTGTAATACTCGCCATTGTAGTGTTAGGCAGCTGGCTGTGAACAGCGCGTAGCGTTGCACAGTTGGAGGTGAGCCGCCAGCAGAGGTGGATGTGGGGAGAGAGATGGCGGAGTTTTGAAATTTGTCATGAACTGCTATATATATTATGACTATTGAGGTAAATACATTGGTTGTTCTCTATCAAAATCTTTCATTTGCTAACTATGCCTATCAGTAGTTAGTGCCTTCAGTAGTTTGAATCTTTTATTTAGCTGGCAGCAGTGGCGCTCACTGTATTGCAGTAGCTTGAGTAGCGAAGATTTTTGTGAAGTAAGTGATTTGTGAAAGGTATAGTTTAATGTTAGTCAGGGCCATTCTTTGTAGCGATTACTGAAAGTCAGATTGCGTTGCGCTAAAAAAAAAAAATATTGTGTGTCAGTTTAAGCACAGTCATGTACAAATGTTCAAAGGGGACGTTTCAATTTACCAAGCACTTGTAAGAATCAACATGTCATTCAAAGTATTCGTTGCCATACGTGGAGATTGCTGGAATAGCTTACAGTATAGCTTTCTGGTTATTGATGAAATCAGGAAATTATTGACGAAACTTCTATGAAATTCTGCATAAGAAGCCATGAACGATAATGTAACTGTATCAGTATACTGTAGGCTATAGACAAATTTGTATATTTCTTGCTCACTCGTTTGAGAGGTGCAATGCATATGCATGTATTTATTGGCATCAGCACCAAATTATAGGAACTTGAAGATCTTATTGTGGTGGTATCTAGAAAGCGTGAGGTGTTACAGTGGTTGAATGCAAGAATCCAGCAATGTGAACTGTATGACAATGAGAAAATTGAAGAAGTCGACACAAAGCTAACAGACAAGCGTGGATATAAAAGGGTAATAGCTAAGGCACTCGACTCCCACATCACAAGCAGTCTCAGAGTATATGTAAGTTACAGGCAAACTCAATAATGTCTTAGTACACAGCAGCATTTAGAGGCCAAAGAGTAGTCATCGCAACACAGTAGGCTACTTGTAGAAAATTATGATTGTTAAAATTAGAGCAGTTGCAAGAAGATCAGTCTTTCTCGGAAATGTTCAAACCAGTAACTGAAAGTCGGAAAATGCTCCCGCACGCCGTGGATGGAGGTAGAAAGGAGTAGATGAGGGTGTATGTGATACTACTGATTTCATTAACTGTCATAGTGATGTTGAGCTAGACGCATCGTTAAGAGTCAGCAGGAAGAGATCACATATGTTAGATAAGCATCCAATATGTTTAAATGAAAATGCAGTAGAAGATGGGAGTAAGGAATCTGAGAGAACACTTAGAACGTCACAAAGTATTTACTAGAAGAGAGTATTCAACAAAGAAACCAACTGAACAATTACAACTACTTACAGTATCAGCTGCCACAGGGAATACAGCTCATGTGAACGAAATCATATCAGTCATATCAGAGCTTCGAGAAAAACATATCATTGAGTAATTATGGAGATGGTTGTTCGTGAGCTCCAGAGTCCAGCACACGATACATTCACACATAGACATGAGATTTACAAAGATTTGATAATTTATGGCAGGCTGGTCTTGTAGATGTCGATGATATTAAAAACTGAATAAACATTTCATATACTTTCTAATGATCAGTGATATTTATTCCAAATTCACATCATCCTATCTGTGGAGGTGAATATTGGGATGACGGCTGCAAGAGTATTTGAACAATTGCTGCAGACTGGAATGAATCGGTGATCTGACAATCTTCAAACGAACCATGGAGGCGAGTTTGACAACAGTCGCTACAGAGCAGCATTGGAATGATATGGAATAAACTACATCTCACGATTCTCCCAGTTGAAAGCTATTATTGTTCAGTGATTAAACAGGATGATCAAGAAACATACGCTACTGGGCATTAAAATTGCTACACCATAAAGATGACGTGCTACTGACGCGAAATTTAACCGACAGGAAGAAGATGCTGTGATATGCATATGATTAGCGTTTCAGAGCATTCACACAAGGTTGGCGCCGGTGGCGACACCTATAACGTCCTGACATGAGGAAGGTTTCCAACCGATTTCTCATACACAAACAGCAGTTGACCGGCGTTACCTGGTGAAAAGTTGTTGTGATGACTCGTGTAAGGAGGAGAAATGCGTACCATCACGTTTCCGACTTTGATAAAGGTCGGATTGTAGCCTATCGTGATTGCGGTTTATCGTGTCGCGACATTGCTGCTCGCGTTGGTCGTGATCAAATGACTGTTAGTAGAATATGGAATCGGTGGGTTGAGGAGGGTAACACGGAACGCCGTGCTGGATCCCAACGGCCTCGTATCACTAGCAGTCGAGAAGACAGAAATCTTATCCGCATGGCTGTAACGGATCGTGCAGCCACGTCTCGATCCCTGAGTCCAGAGATGGGTACGTTTGCAAGACGACAACCATCTGCACGAACAGTTCGACGAAGTTTGCAGTAGCAGGGACTATCAGCTCGGAGACCATGGCTGCGGTTAATCTTGACGCTGCATGACAGACAGGAGCGCCTGCAATGGTGTACCCAACGACGAACCTGGTTGTACGAATGTCAAAACGTCATTTTTTCGGATGAATCCAGGTTCTGTTTACAGCATCATGATGGTCGCATCCGTGTTTGGCGACATCGCGGTGAACGAACATTGGAAGCGTGTATTCGCCATCGCCATACTGGCGTATCACCCGGCGTGCTGGTACGGGGTGCCATTGGTTACACGTCTCGGTCACCTTGTTCGCATTGACGGCAATTTAAACAGTGGAGGTTACATTTCAGATGTGTTACGACCCGTGGCTCTACCCTTCATTCGATCCCTTCGAAACCCTACATTTCAGCAGGAGAATACACGACCGCGTGTTGCAAGTCCTGTAGGGCCTTTCTGGATACAGAAAATGTTCGACTGGTGCCATGGCCAGCACATTCTCCAGATCTCTCACAATTGAAAACGTCTGGTCAATGGTGGCCGAGCAAATGGCTCGTCACAATACGCCAGTCACTACTCCTGATGAACTGTGGTATCTTGTTGAAGCTGCATGGGCAGCTGTACCTGTACACGCCATCCAAGCTCTGTTTGACTCAATGCCCAGGCGTATCAAGGCCGTTATTATGGCCAGAGGTGGTTGTTCTGGGTACTGATTTCTCAGGATCTATGCACCCAAATTGCGTGAAAATGTAATCACATGTCAGTTCGAATAAAATATATTTGTCCAATGAATATCCGTTTATCATATGCATTTCTTCTTGGTGTAGCAATTTTAATGGCCAGTAGTGTATGTCAGCGCAATTTAATATTCGAGTGCCATATGAATGGCTAGACATACTGTTGTTGTTGTTGTTGTTGTGGTCTTCAGTCCTGAGACTGGTTTGATGCAGCTCTCCATGCTACTCTATCCTGTGCAAGCTTCTTCATCTCCCAGTACCTACTGCAACCTACATCCTTCTGAATCTGCTTAGTGTATTCATCTCTTGGTCTCCCTCTACGATTTTTACCCTCCACGCTGCCCTCCAATGCTAAATTTGTGATCCCTTGATGCCTCGAAACATGTCCTACCAACCGATCCCTTCTTCCAGTCAAGTTGTGCCACAAACTTCTCTTCTCCCCAATCCTATTCAATACCTCCTCATTAGTTACATGATCTACCCACCTTATCTTCAGCATTCTTCTGTAGCACCACATTTCGAAAGCTTCTATTCTCTTCTTGTCCAAACTGGTTATCGTCCATGTTTCACTTCCATACATGGGTACACTCCATACAAATACTTTCAGAAACGACTTCCTGACACTTAAATCTATACTCGATGTTAACATATTTCTCTTCTTCGGGAACGATTTCCTTGCCATTGCCAGTCTACATTTTATATCCTCTCTACTTCGACCATCATCAGTTATTTTACTCCCAAATAGCAAAACTCCTTTACTACTTTAAGTGTCTCATTTCCTAATCTAATCCCCTCAGCATCACCCGATTTAATTTGACTACATTCCTTTATCCTCGTTTTGCTTTTGTTGATGTTCATCTTAAAACCTCCTTTCAAGACACTGTCCATTCCGTTCAAGTGCTCTTCCAAGTCCTTTGCTGTCACTGACAGAATTACAATGTCATCGGCGAACCTCAAAGTTTTTACTTCTTCTCCATGAATTTTAATACCTACTCCGAATTTTTCTTTTGTTTCCTTTACTGTTTGCTCAATGTACAGATTAAATAACATCGGGGAGAGACTACAACCCTGTCTCACTCCTTTCCCAACCACTGCTTCCCTTTCATGCCCCTCGACTCTTATAACCGCCATCTGGTTTCTATACAAATTGTAAATAGCCTTTCGCTCCCTGTATTTTACCCCTGTCAACTTCAGAATTTGAAAGAGAGTATTCGAGTTAACGTTGTCAAAAGCTTTCTCTAAGTCTACAAATGCTAGAAACGTAGGTTTGCCTTTTCTTAATCTTTCTTCTAAGATAAGTCGTAAGGTTAGTATTGCCTCACGTGTTCCAACATTTCTACGGAATCCAAACTGATCTTCCCCGATGTCCGCTTCTACCAGTTTTTCCATTCGTCTGTAAAGAATTCGCGTTAGTGTTTTGCATCCGTGACTTATTAAACTGATAGTTCGGTAATTTTCACATCTGTCAACACCTGCTTTCTTTGGGATTGGAATTATTATATTCTTCTTGAAGTCTGTGGGTATTTCGCCTGTCTCATACATCTTGCTCACCAGATGGTAGAGTTTTATCAGGACTGACTCTCCCAAAGCTGTCAGTAGTTCTAATGGAATGTTGTCTACTCCCGGGGCCTTGTTTCGACTCAGGTCTTTCAGTGCTCTGTCAAACTCTTCACGCAGTATCGTATCTCCCATTTCATCTTCATCTACATCCTCTTCCATTTCCATAATATTGTCTTCAAGTACATCGCCCTTGTATAAACCCTCTATATACTCCTTCCACCTTTCTGCCTTCCCTTCTTTGCTTAGAACTGGGTGCCATCTGAGCTCTTGATATTCATACAAGTGGTTCTCTTCTCTCCAAAGGTCTCTTTAATTTTCCTGTAGGCAATATCTTACCCCTAGTGAGACAACCCTCTACATCCTTACATTTGTCCTCTAGCCATCCCTGCTTAGCCATTTTGCACTTCCTGTCGATCTGATTTTTGAGACGTTTGTATTCCTTTTTGCCTGCTTCATTTACTGCATTTTTATATTTTCTCCTTTTATCAATTAAATTCAATATTTCTTCTGTTACCCAAGGGTTTCTATTAGCCCTCGTATTTTTAACTACTTGATCCTCTGCTGCCTTCACTACTTCATTCCTCAGAGCTACCCATTCTTCTTCTACTGTATTTCTTTCCTCCATTCCTGTCAATTGTTCCCTTATGCTCTCCCTGAAACTCTCTACAACCTCTGGTTCTTTCAGTTTATCCAGGTCCCATCTCCTTAAATTCGCACCTTTTTGCAGTTTCTTCAGTTTCAATCTGCAGTTCATAACCAATAGATTGTGGTCAGAATCCACATCTGCCCCTGGAAATGTCTTACAATTTAAAACCTGGTTCCTAAATCTCTCTCTTACCATTATATAATCTATCTGATACCTTTTAGTATCTCCAGGATTCTTCCAGGTATACAACCTTCTTTTATGATTCTTGAACCAAGTGTTAGCTATGATTAAGTTATGCTCTGTGCAAAATTCTACAAGGCGACTTCCTCTTTCATTTCTTCCCCCCAATCCATATTCACCTACTATGTTTCCTTCTCTCCCTTTTCCTACTGACGAATTCCAGTCACCCATGACTATTAAATTTTCGTCTCCCTTCACTACCTGAATAATTTCTTTTATCTCGTCATACATTTCATCAATTTCTTCATCATCTGCAGAGCTAGTTGGCATATAAACTTGTACTACTGTAGTAGGCATGGGCTTTGTGTCTATCTTGGCCACAATAATGCGTTCACTATGCTGTTTGCAGTAGCTAACCCGCACTCCTATTTTTTTATTCATTATTAAACCTACTCCTGTATTACCTCTATTTGATTTTGTATTTATAACCCTGTAATCACCTGACCAAAAGTCTTGTTCCTCCTGCCACCGAACTTCACTAATTCCCACTATATCTAACTTTAACCTATCCATTTCCCTTTTTAAATTTTCTAACCTACCTGCCCGATTAAGGGATCTGACATTCCACGCTCCGATCCGTAGAACGCCAGTTTTCTTTCTCCTGATAAGATATACTACCACAAACTATTGAGTGTAACTGGACAACTAACCACACAATTAGGATGAGATCTATTAATGCGCTACGGTCGCAGGTTCGAATCCTGCCTCGGGCATGGATGTGTGTTACGCCCTTTGGTTAGTTAGGTTTAAGTAGTTCTAAGTTCTATGGGACTGATGACATCAGCAGTTAAGTCCCATAGTGCTCAGAGGCATTTGAACCATTTGCACCTATTAGTGACCATGACATTAGGCTCCAAATACAACATACATTCGCATTATAATGGTGGATCCATACAAGCAGAATTTCGGCGTAACTCGTGATATAGTATGTATGTCTAAGTATAAAACTGTGTTTGCTTGTTAATGGAGATATTTAGTTTCTGAAGTGCAGTGCACAAACCCGGCAACTTATGCTGTAAATGACAGTAATGATGAAAAAATTGAAGGGACTTTCTACACAGAGGAATTTCAAAAACACTCAGCAGCAGACACGTTCCTCACAAAACCGGTCGTAAGACATTCAGGGAGCAAGACATTAGTGAAACAGTTGGGGTTCCCATCAAAGCACAACAGCTATGTGTATGATCGTAGTTTGTTATATAATAGGACGTTCGACTCTCAAACCGCAGAGTAGTTTTACATGAGTGTTAGACAACGTGTACAGGGGGTGAGCGTGGTGCTATCGTTAACATAGCAGTGGAACGAAATTTCTTTGGATATAATCTTTGTGAACCTGGAATGAATCTGAAAAAGTGCCAAGGTCATGGTGATAAGTGAATTAACATACTAGATAGGGCATTCAAGAAGCATGCTATTCCTTTTTCGACAAATAAAGACCCTTACGTTGGAGAACAAATGTTAGCTGGTAAAGCTATGCAGATACGTTCAAGAAAAGAAGTTGGCATAGTTCAAAATAGTCCTTCGGTTTTGGTCGATAACGAACTATGTGCCAAACTTATATTAGGTGCTGGAGTAACATTCAGGCCAATTACGAATGTGGCTCATCACGTACTAAAGAAGAAGAATAAATTCATAGGATGCTTAAGAAATAGCATTCAGTCAGTGGTGGCAACATCGAAATATTCTTAAGGCACAAAGGAGGAATAAAACAAAGTGTTAAAACGCCTGGAGCTGTGCCAATACTTAAGACACCTGGTGGTAGAATTACATTTCTAATCCCAGCATTTGCCAAGCTGTCAGCCATTGCTTCATTAGGAGGAAGAAACACTCCCATAACGTAAGCACTAGGGAACGTACAAAACACATAGAAGCAGCTGCAGGAGTAAAACACTTAACATGCCAGTGGAGGCTATCGCTATCGGTAAAGGACTCTGTATAAAACCATTCAGGAAAGGGCTTGGACTGTTCACAGAAAACTCTCACAGTGATATTACTGAGAAGACCACTTCCAAACATAGATCTGCTTAAACCATCAAAAATCAAAATTCCTACAATTCTTGATGTGTTTATTGGGATACATTGCAGAGATGATGTGAAAATTCAAGAAACGTGGGATTGTCAATTATGGTGTTGTGAGACTATGTAAGACTATTAATCAGTTAAAATAAGTTTACATTAAACCTTCAGTTAATACTGAATTTTCTTCACCAATCTCAAGACTATGTAATGTGACTCTGATAAAATCAAAAGCAAGTTTAACAGGTTGGTTACTGCTCAGAATAAAGCTGTACATTAATGTCTTTTTCTTGTACAAAAACTGATGAAATTCATTTACCGTGGCGAACTAGCCACTCCATCACAATTAGCTGCATATAAAATTACATCCTTTAGAAAAATTAACTGGATCAAAATTAGAAGAGTAATTAACATTTTATCAGTTATATTGTGTTAGAGAAATAAGAGTCGGAAACATATGTAATCAGAGGAACTCTAGCTCCATAAAACTATTAATCAACATAGTAACAGACCAGATGCAAAAACATCATACAGTACAGCGATGAACTTCTTGGAACATGAAAAATATCTAAGTTTCAGTTATTACATAAAATATTTTAGACTCAATCCGGTTTCCAAATACAACGAACATCAATTCACTTTGCCAATTAGTTGCGTGAAGTAGTTGCAACAGGCACAGTATACAGACGGAGTCCCTCTGGAATAGTTATACACAGGAAGAGTGTTGCCCAATGTCTAGGTGTTCCTTCCGGATTAAAGATGTTAGAGGATGGACAATGCGACCATTTCAACAACCCAAGGGTGGTTGATTAATGCAAGCAAGTACAATGACAACTAGGATAGGAGGGATACAAAAACTTTCCATCATGTAACAGCACAAATGAAAACATTAATTTAAAACAAATCGCACACACGCGAAGTTAAAGAATGTCACATTGCACATAGCTGGAGCCAAAGCAGCTGAAGGTGGTCATTTGCAACACAATCTGAAGCCAGCTCACCGTGAAGAAATACAAATGCAGAAGGAAGCAATTACAATGCTTCGATCCAAAGTTCGGAGTAGTAATACCTTCTGTTCCAAAAGATCGGGTCCGTTCACCGCAAACATGACTTTAACGGACAAACGGAAGATGCCAAAAATCAGTTCTGCCTGTCGGCCAATGTGTAACCCAAATATTGCATAATCAGCAGGGTAGTGACCTTAGCAAAATGCTGTCAGCCCCCACAACCAGAGGATACCAATGGCGTGCACCGTACCCAATAGCGTACACTTCCTCGTTAATCGTCTCTCCAAGCTCGGTGCTCCCGCCTCGCTCCCCTTCGCCTACTCTCCCTTTCTTACCTTACCTCCCGGCATCAAAGCTCCGCCTAGCCACACATCGACCTGAGAACCAAAGGTACGCAAGTAGTTATGAATTGACTCGACACGAGACTCCACGGTTCATCCTCTCTCACCAAAATTACCTCACCTTCTCAGAAGAGAATGGGATCGGAGGACCTTATCGACTCTCTTGACCTATTATGGATCCTAGACTTCTACTCTATAGCCAAATTAGAAATTAAGAGACTTACCGGACTCAAGACGCTTAATATTTCACAGGGGCCTAAAAAGCAGGTGACCAATCTAATAGAGACACTGGCCCTATCTTTCGTCCCAACACTGAAGTTGCGAACAAAACCGCGATCACCTACCCTGGCCCTGAATTGGCGTCTCCCTTGAGTGTAACGACCCACATACCTGCAATTGGCCATCTTGTCCGTCCATAATTACGTTCCATAACGTGAGGAGTTACCTTATCAGTATCTCATTTATAGACCTTAAACGGGCCACGGGAGAATTAAATGGTTAAGCAAACATAAAGGAGTTTCCCTGATCGCTTCATGTTGAGCAGAATTAAAGGCAATTTTGAGCCAAGGAATTGACGTGTCCCATTTCTTCTGCAGCCTAACGTGGAATAAAATTAACGCAAATTTAAAATTTCGGTTTGCCCTCTCCGTGAAGCATGGTTCGGATAGTAAGGGTAGTGGTAATGTGCCTGACATCATTCTAAAAAAAAAAAACACCTTCTTAAATTCCTTAGGAATATAGGCGACAACATTGTCGCCCACCATGCATTTTGGCGTACCAGATATGAAACAGACAAAACTGTGGTTAATCATGGCTCGGAGTTAACCAAGTAAACCTAGAGTAGGCATCCACCACGACAAGGGTGTAATGATGCCCACCACGAGTATGAGGCGGAAACCCCACATAGTCAATAAAGATCCTATCTATAGGAGAGCTGTCCTGGGTTGACTGTAAGGTGCCCTTACGTGAGTTGGGCCTGGGTTTAGCAACTTTATATGATTCACACTCCTCCACCTAAAATGTAATGTTCATAAGCCAAGTCACATGCTCTCGGATCTTAGTAAGAGATTTATGAAAACTGAAGTGCCCAACCAGCGAGGACCTATGGAAATAATCGAATAGCGGTGGTACTAACTCCTTTGGTAAACAACTTTTAAAATTCTTATGGCTTAACTTCTTACAATTGACAACACCCTTAATGCAGCGCTGACCCGCAAACCTGCTACCCCTAGTTAACCTTTCCTTAATAAAATAATCAAGGGTTTCTCTTCGTTCTTGCTCTTAAGGTTGCCAGGCATTTCCGACACCTCGGTGAAGACGCCGGACACCCACGCAACCTGTTGGCCTCTACTCTCATCACGCCCGTCGCTACCTACTTCAAACATGCGGCTTAATGCATCTGAAATCCTGCCTCCCAAACTCCAAATATGCTTGACTGAAAACTGAAAGGTGTAAATGCGTACAGCCCATCGCGCAATCCAGGGGTGGTCCGTAGCACAGATAAGTGCCTGGTTGCCCGTTTCTAAAATGAGTCTCCTGTGTCCCATGTAAAACATTAACTTGAGGCTTAGATGCAATGTCGTACACTCTAACCTTAAAAGAACGTTCAACTACGTTAACCCAGTGATGCACATTCTTGAAATCTCAACATCAGTTTCCACAGCTTTAATTTGTGGTGCTATTTTTGTTAAGGGGGGAAGTGTTAGTAAATGAAGTAATGTCATTACCAATCACTTTCATAAAGATATTTAAAAGAAAAGGTTTTGGTCAAAAATTTGTAATTTTTTTACCAAAGGTTTTGACATTGTCCTTTGCTGAAGATATTCTGCAGAAGCGCAAGAGAAAGGAGTCTGTTCTTCTCAGTTGTTCTTCCTTATTTTCGTTAAAAATAATAGTGGCATCTAATTCTCTCATCTTCTGCTTCGTATGAGTATGTCATGATGCAGTTACAATATGTACAAGGTACCAAGGTACCAAGATACCAAGGTACCAAGCAAGAAAACATTGGTTCTAACAATAAACAAATAAAGTTCTGTACTCATTCGCGTGAAGCTAACAATAACTAGAACTTTTTGTTGAAAGCTAACCGGAAGTACTCTTATTAAAATAGCAAGTACACCACACCAAATACCGAGCAAGGTGGCGCAGTGGTTAGCTCACCAGACTCTCATTCGAGAGGACGACGGTTCAGTCCCGCGTCCGGCCATCCTAATGTAGGTTTTCGTGATTTCCCTAAATCGCTTAAGGCAAATGCCGGGGTGGTACCTATGAAAAGGCACGGCCGATTTCCTTCACCATCCTCCCCTAATCCGAGCTTGTGCTCCGTCTCTAACGACCTCGTCGGCACGTTAAACACTAATCCCTCTTCCTCCACCACACCAAACGACTCCTTTTATGTTACTTAGAGGAACTGAGAATATTCTTTCTTGGAAGCAACTGTCAGACACTGTTTTAATGTGAAAATATTCTACGTGTCGTACTGACTACTGGTGTGTACTTACGTGATAAAACTGAACTGAGTTCCTGCAATACATCTAAGCAAGAAGGAGTGGATTATTGCGTTGATCGGCCTCGATGCAGACAACAGCGTAGCTAATCTCACTGATGCGAAATTTAAAATGCATCTAGGAAGAGGAATACAGTATTGGATGTGTCAATGACGCCGTGTCACAGAATTTGGCATATTAGACACAGATTTTTAGAAACTAAGGTTAGTTCATATTAAACATAAAATAAAAAATAACATAGAGAAGATTATTAAAAGATAAATGAATGTACTTCATACACAAATTATTTGGAAGCTATGGGAAACGCAAATTAGGATAGTTAAATTCTAAGTCAAGTTTTTCGACAAGTTTCTTTGAAACATTCGTAAATAAATTTGATAGTTCTGTATAGGTAATGAGTGCTTCAGAATGACAATCCATAATTCTTTAATAAGGGAAGACAAGTAATAATCAGAAATTTTCAAAATAGTGATACTCCTGAATGCTTAGGAGTTGGTATGCGTAACAGAGACTCTGCTTTATGGATTGATATCAGTCTGTATGACACGAAAATTGTACCTCTCTTCCTGCATGTCTCAACGCTGGCGGAATAACTTCACCAAGAGAAGATAATTGAATGTTCGTTGCGAACAATAGAACCGACTTCCATTGTCTGACTAGCAAAGAACTGTCTTTTCCGCGTTCAGATATCAATCACAGGGCTATGTTAAGAATTTTAAACGTGTACCTGGTACATCTGCATAAATGATTAAGTGCTTAATTTGGAGTAAATCTATTAAATACGAGAGAAAGCTTCTAAGTGAATACCACAACGACGAAAATTTATAGAGAAGCATAACACAGGCAAAACTATTTAATTAACATCACCCCCAATATCGACCTTGGCGAGCGTCGGCTTCCTACCTTCTTTCAAGATGTCCCTGAATAATTAACAGGCTAAGGTAGGTGGATAGGGGATACAAATAAAATTCAAAAATCGGATATATATTGAAAATGGGATATACACTGAAGAGCCAGAGAAACTGGTATACCTGCGTGATATCATGAAGGACCCCGCAAGCACGCAGAAGTGCTGCAACACGAGGTGGAAAGGGCTCGACTAATGTCTGAAGTAGTGCTGAAGGGAATTGACACCATCCATCTTGCAGGCCTGTCCATAAATTCATGAGAGTACTAGGACCTGGAGATCTCTTTTGGACAGCACGTTGCAAGACATCCCGGATATGCTCAGTCATGTTCATGTCGCATTGTCCTGATGGAATTGCCCAAATCCATCGGAATGCACAACGAACATGCAGGTGATCAGACAGGATGCCAGCATATGTGTCACCTGTCAGAGTCGTGTCTAGACGTATCAGGGGTCTCATATCACTCCAACGACACACGCCCTGTACCATCACAGAGCCTCCATGAGCTTGAACAGTTCCTGCTGACATGCTGCAAGAACGGGACCAACGACCACTGAAAAGAATCGTTCAACGTGACAGAAGTGCAACCCTCCCGCAAATTGCTGCACATTTCAATGCTGGGTCATCAACAAGTGTCAGCGTGCGAACTATTCAACTAAACATCATCGATACGGCCTTTCTGAGCCGAAGGCCCACTCGTGTACCCTTGATGACTGCACGCCACAGAGCTTTACGCCACGCCTCGGCCGGTCAGCACCGACATTGGGCTGTTGATGACTGGAAACATATTGCCTGGTCGGATGAGTCTCGCTTCAAAGTGTATCGAGCAGATGGACGTGTTCTGGTATGGAAATAACCTCATGAATCCACGGAGCCTGCATGTGAGCAGGGGATTGTCCAAGCTGGTGGACGCTCTGTAATGGTGAGGGGCATGTGTAGCGGCTACCAGACTCCGCAGTCATGAACATCATTGAGCATATCTGGCATGCCTTGCAACGTGCTGTTCAGAAGAGATGTGTCCCCCCCCCCCCCCCCCCCTGGACTCTTACGGATTTATGGACAGCCCTGTAGAATTCTTGGTGTCAATTCCCTTTAGCGCTACTTCAGATATCAGTCGAGTCCATGGCACGTTGTGTTGCGGCACTTCTGCGTGCCCGCCGGGGCCCTGCACGATATTAGGAAGGTATACCAGTTTCTCTGGCTCTTCAGTTTATATCTCGTGCAGTGGTATAATTTTGCAGGTACATTGAGTGGAATGTGTGGATACAGCCTGGAAAATGTGTTACGAATAGAGTTAGTAGTAATTAAATAACAGCCTGATACTGAAATTTTACTGCATGAACAACGAAAATTTATTAAGCTATAAACTTTTGTTGCTTTCATTATTTTGAAAGAGGTGTTAGTGAGGAAAAGTTTCGAAAATTTTTGTAATTACGTGTCGAAACTGCTGGATGTGGCTGAGTGCCCTCATTCTCAAATACTAGGTACTCCCACGCAGTCAGTCACGCTGCCTCAAGTTACACGTACGTCGAAAGATTTGTTACAATAAGACCAAAATAACGTACTGCTGACTCGCGGACAGGAGGAGAGTAAAGATTAGTGATCGAGTAATGGAAACAATTAACTAATTTGTGTGCTTAGGACACCTGTACATAACAAGCATTGGGCAGAAGATTAAACATTGCCTGAAGTTCATTTGGGAAACAGTGTTGTATTCAGAAGCAAATTCTGACGGTACTAACGAAAGTGCAACATGTACGTTAAATCCACCGAGAGTGCAAGCACTGAGGATTATCAATAATGCAATGGAGAGCTGTTGCTCAAAAACGAAGGTATGGATAAGATAAAAGACAGTTGAGGGGATGAGAGTGATTGTTACAAAACAGGAGGAGATGGCCTTGCCTGGGCATATAGATAGACGAAATGATGAGAGATGGACAAGGGGACTCTAAGTTGCACTCCTCATGACATGAAAATACCGAGCGAGTTGCTGAGGTTAGCTCACTGGAGTTGTATTCGGAAGGACTATGGTTCAAATCCGCGCCGAGTCATCCCGATCTAGATTTTCCGTGCTTTCTCTAAACTTCTTTACTGGGAAGCTACTTTTGAAAGGGCACATCCGAATTCCTTCCCCATCCATCAAACTTTCCGAACTTGTGCTCCGTCTCTAATGACCTCATTGCCCACGAGACGTTTTAACCCTAATCTTCCTTCATGCCTTCCTTCCTTCGTGATAATAAAAGACGTAGAGGGCGATTTATCGAAGGCGAATTGGCGAGATGCATAAAAGCAGGAAAAACCTGAATAGGACTAACTGAAGAGCGTTATGTATGGGGATGTGTAGAACACACATGTATTCAGCAGCGGATGATAAGTGCTGATGGTGGCAATGCTATGCGTGTGTGTATGAGCCTTAGACCACGAGTAGCATGAACTGAAGTGAACATGTTATTTCAAGTACATATTCGTACACATACGTGGAAAACTTAATGTATTTTCCTTAGTTACAAACTGACCTATAGCGCAAATGTGTGCACTGTGATTCACTTATGAATTATGGCACGATGGTGGTAAGATGACGTGGTTCAAAACCAGTGGCAAACTAGCCATAAATTTCGTGATCATGCCAAGAGTCTCACCATCTGATTGTGATGTTAACTGGATGTCTGTATGGGTGCGTACTGCCAACGACCAACCGTATTCCACAATGGAACAACAAATTATCCTTCAAATACCCCCTGGGCCGTTCCCATGAGAAATCTGCAGTGCTCATTTTCCGAGAGTACGCTGTAATGAAGATCATACACACGTTACAAAACCAGTCACTGTGCTTACGAGGTATTTATCGGTTTCGGTTATTAGCAACACTATTCAAGGCTGACGATCGGCTCATTGCACTACTTTTGCTATCTCTAAGCTAGGAAATTACTCCACCCAGCACTCAGACACACAGACCAGACACGAGGACGAACTAGAATTTCCTAAAACAATGCTACATTATAATTAACAAGTAGGACACACTCAACCTTGCATGAAACATGATCAAATAGCGCCACCATTAAATAATAAAATGTTGCCAGTTCTTTTATCAGTTTATTTTTCTTTTAGTTTTTGTCGTATGTCTAAGGCGTTTCATTCCGTACCTCATATTACTCTTTTAGAAAAATAGAAATTGTTAAGGAGCCGCTAACTTTACAATCAACTGGTTTGAATCGTATTTAACAATCATAATACAAGAAGTAGTGCTGCCGGCCGAGGTGGCCGAGCGGCTCTAGACGCTACAGTCTGGAACCGAGCGACCGCTACGGTTGCAGGTTCGCGCTATGGTTGCAGGTTCGAATCCTGCCTCGGGCATGGATGTGTGTGCTGCCCTTAGGTTAGTTAGGTTTAAGTAGTTCTAAGTTCTAGGGGACTGATGAGCACAGATGTTAAGTCCCATAGTGCTCAGAGCCATTTGAACCAAGTAGTGCTAAATAATTCAACGTTGGAAGGATAGAAAATTTTGCTGATTAGGGAGAAGTCACGCACCCCACACGGTTCAGTTTGGGGTTCATTCCTATTCCTTATACATACGACTGACTTTCCAAGTAGAATATTTGGTTCTTGGAGACAATACTAGTTTTATAATATATCCCTTTAGGCAGAAAGCAACTGAGGAAATTGATAATGATGTTTAAGTGGTTTAAATGTTAAGTGGTTTTCTGAAAATCTATAAAATATTAAATGGTTTCCTAGAAATAAACATCTCTTAATTTTGAGAAAACTCACTGTATTCCGTTCCGTACAACACATAGAGTAATACCAACAATTAATGTAGCATTTGAACAGGAACAGAGATTCCAAATTTTTTGGTGTACTTATTGATGAAGACTTGAATTGCTGAGTTGCTCAGACAGTTCAGCTATTTTTGCTCTTCCAATAATTGGTAATTTCAGAAGCAACAGAATCAGCCTCTTAATATATTATAAATATTTCTACTCAATAATGCCGTATGGTATAACATTGTGTGGTAACAGCACTTAGAAGGGAAGTTGAATTGGATAAAAGCGGGCTGCAAGAATAATATGCTGTGTTCACCCACAGTAGTCTTTTAAGTAGCTCTACAACGAGTTTCAGCTGCACCTTCACAATATTTATTAACACTAGTGAAATTCGTCATGGGCCCATCACAATTTCTGAAGAACAGCGACGTTCATGTCCAAAACATTAGACCAGACAAAAATTTTTTCCTCATTCACCAATGACATAAAATGTCTCACAGCAAACCATATTTTATATCTAAAGCAAAATCTTTTCTATTGGACAGTTCCTTCTGCTCCATGGACGAATATTTATATAAAAACCGCTAACCTGTAAAAAAACTTACTTCTAAGTTTAGTTACTGAATAGGACAGAAAAATAATATATTCAGTAATGTAGCTAATTAGTTGATTGACTCAAACTGTGATAAGGAACAGCACTCATTGAAGAAAACAGACTCAGTGCTGGACTGCGAATGGTCACGAGAAGGAAACTGACGTAAACCCTGAGGCACACCATAAAATTACGAGCTGGTATGTCTTACGGTAACCGTGGTAGAAAGGAGGATGGCCCAAAAACGCGGCAATTCATGTCTGTCGTCCTCGACACTGAGTGAGTTATTCTCCAGATTTCTTTCCCAGCCATGTTGTGACTGATGTGATGTCGTCCTCAATATTTTTTTATCTTCTGCCAATCGTTTCATGCCGGCCGCGGTGGTCTCGCGGTTCTAGGCGCGCAGTCCGGAACCGTGGGACTGCTACGGTCGCAGGTTCGAATCCTGCCTCGGGCATGGATGTGTGTGATGTCCTTAGGTTAGTTAGGTTTAAGTAGTTCTAAGTTCTAGGGGACTGATAACCACAGCAGTTGAGTCCCATAGTGCTCAGAGCCATTTGAACCATTTGAGCCAATCGTTTCATCTCTACGAAACAACCACATCGGATAGGATCTGTAGTATAAAAAAATGTTCAAATCTGTGTGAAATCTTATGGGACTTAACTGCTAAGGTCATCAGACCCATGCCCGAGGGAGGACTCGAACCTCCGCCGGGACCAACCGCACAGTCCATGACTGCAGCGCCTAGACCGCTTGGCTAATCCCGCGCTGGGGATCTGTAGTCTGTTTTGCATATTCTAGACGTTATCTGTCACTACTATTTTCTCCCTCTAGAGTTCCTTCAAAGACACAATTAATTCCAAAATGTTATAGAAGATGTTCCACTAATCTCTGCTTTCTTCCGATTTGAGTCTTGTGGTAGACTTCTTTCTCGCCTACTATATTTAGTATTACTGCACAGCACATTGAATAGGTCCTGTTAATTTTTAGCATCATTCAGTCTTACAACACATCAAATGCTTCAAGTTTCTTTTTCTTCTGACTTAAGGTGGTCCTCCGTTTCCGCACGCCCAGCTTCAGGAGCGTTTCCGGTACCCGAGGAGCTGTATTGTCGAAAAAAAAGCTTTATTTGCCTTGACAAGCTACTCCTGCCACCTTCCTTGCTTCGGTCATAGTGTGTAATCTTACTTCTTTGATCATGTAATTAAATCACTTCTTTGAGTGTCCGCCCCCGGTAGCTGGGTGATGCCGGCACGGTAACTCAGCGTGTTCGGTCAGACGACTAGCTGCCCTCTGTAATAAAAAAAAAACTGAGTTAATGGGTCAACCACGAACTGAATCGGGTGTCTTCCGACGTCCGCCCCGAGCAGATACAACGAACGAAAACGAACAAAATGAGATGAAAAAAAAATGGTCAGCGCGACAGACTGGCAATCCTAAGGGCCCGGATTCGATTGCCGGCTGGATCGGAGATTTTCTCCGCCCAGGGACTGGGTGTTGTGTTATCCTAACCATCATCATTTCATCCCCATCGACGCGCAAGTCGCCGAAGTGGCGTCAAATCGAAAGATTTGCACCAGGCGAGCGGTCTACCCGACGGGAGGCCCTCGTCACCCGCCATTATTATTATTATTATTAGTTCTTCGAGTACTGTGACGTGTGCAGTTTTGATGGTAAGCAAGTTCTTATTCTTACCTATCAATACTCTCAACTTCGCTTCGCTTAGCCGGCCAGAGTGGCCGAGCGGTTCTAGGCGCTACAGTCTGGAACCGCGCGACCGCTACGATCGCAGGTTCGAATCCTGCCTCCAGCATGGATGTGTGTGATGTCCTTAGGTTAGTTAGGTTTAAGTAGTTCTAAGTTCTAGGGGACTGATGACCTCAGAAGTTAAGTCCCATAGCGCTCAGAGCCATTTGAAACATCGCTTCGCTTATCCTTAAGTCTCCTGCTTAATGTACTGTCCATTTCCCCCAGGAGGTCTTTTTACAGATAGGAGGGACGAGTTGTATCTTAGCGCATAAAAAGAATACTTAATGATGCCAGCATTTTATCGAAACTCATCTTGCAAACATAGTGGATTCAACGAGTGTAGCAAAAGTATGTTTTCATTTCTTGGAAGACTTTATTTTTTGGGCTGTAATACGTACATGACGCCCGATAAGAATGTGCCTCATCTCACCGTCCACCGGAAATTGTGAATCCGTTAGCGCCACCACAAACGAGGAGAAATGGTGTTACCGTGTCGTCCTTCCCGACTTGTTACACGGTCATCCCAGGCAAAGCGCTTGCAAGGAGAGGACGAGTGGAGAGGGAGGTGAGGAGGGGGCACAGCGATGAAGACGGCTCCACCGGCCGCCACACCCACGCAGGTAGGTGCGCGACAGCGACGAATTTATAAGACACGACCGCAATTAACGTCCATTCATATTATGGCGCACAGAGAGGCGGCCGCGCCGGGAACAAAGACCAATTAACATTGAATGTGGGAGACGCCGACGAGGAGGAGTTGCATTAGACAATAGTACAGTATGTCTCGTCGCGTTATTAACCGATATTCTTAAGCAGCATTATGCAAATGGCTACAGACGGACCCACAGGCGATCAGCGGCGGTAGACAGTCGCTCGCTACCTGGCCGCTTGCGTCGCCAGCGCGTTGCCCTACGCGGGCGGGCGTGCCGTCTCGCAACGGTCTTAATTGCTTGGTGAACTATTTTCCATGCCGATTCTGTGCGAACATAGCTTGTCTTCAGATTAACTTCTTATAACAGCTACAGAGGGGCGAACATTTATCAAATGGTTCAAATGGCTCTGAGCACTATGGGACTCAACTGCTGAGGTCATAAGTCCCCTAGAACTTAGAACTACTTAAACCTAACTAACCTAAGGACAACACACACATCCATGCCCGAGGCAGGATTCGAACGTGCGACCGTAACGGTCGCGCGGTTCCAGACTGTAGCGCCAGAACCGCTCGGCCACCAGCGGCCGGCGAACATTTATCAACTCCTGGTTAAGTTAGCTAAGTCCTTATGTCAGTGTCTTCATCAACTTAAATTTTAAGATCGGAGTTATACCAGGCTATTTTACCCGCTCTACTGTATTTGCGAGGGGTGGTGATAAAACTTCAATCACCACCTCGAAAAAAGATAGTTACGTCACTAAAATTTAGTATGCTTGGAGTCCCAGTACACACTGAACGCCCCACAGAGGTACATAGGGAGACTATGTAAGAGACATCAAATAATACGGCTTATTAGTTAAATGATACAACACAATGACCTATATAAACATTACATACCTCGTTGATGCAAGAGAGGCTTTGTTTTGTGGTCGAAAACTAATGTAAAATTGTTTCTCTTTTCCATAAATTAAAAGCTTGTCCGGTGTATGTTCAGGATGTCAGAATAGGTAATAAGTAATTGCCAGACGTCAGAAGGGGAGAATAATTTTCTGCCTGCCGGAGTGGCCGAGCCGATCTAGGCGCTACAGTATTCTGGAACCACGGGACCGCTACGGTCGCAGGTTCGAATCCTGCCTCGGGCATGGATGTGTGTGGTGTCCTTACGTTAGTTAGGTTTAAGTAGTTCTAAGTTCTAGGTGACTGATGACCTCAGAATTTAAGTCCCATAGTGCTCAGAGCCACTTGAACCATTTTTTGAATAATTCCCTTGCGCCTATATCTTGTAGTGTTCTGAATGTTGGGACCTAGACCGACTTTATTTACTCTGTTTGATCACTTAACGGTTTCCTCTGAGTATGGAGAGGAAAGTCATTAGTGTATTGTGACAGCTGTTATTAAAATATTTCTTTACTAATAGGTTACATCATCAGTGCAAAACTAATCAACAGGGGACAGAGGAAAAGAGATATGACAAATATACGTGAAGTTAAAATCGTTTAAAGGACAATAACAGGATTTTTTTGTAAATTAGCCTACTTAAAGCACAAATGTAGTCTCAGCTACATTTCAGAGCTAAACAGAGCACTATTTATTATTATACATGTCTATTACAGTAGACCATAAATACGTTTTATTTCATTTCTATTTATTTGTATCAGGTTTACAAAAGAATATTTTTAGCTCAGTGTACAACGTACAGTAATATGATTTAGTCTTACTTTACCACCGAGCGAGGTGGCGCAGTGGTAGCACACTGGACTCGCATTCGGGAGGACGACGGTTCAATCCCGCGTCCGGACATCCTGATTTAGGCAAATGCTGGGATGGTTCCTCTGAAAGGGCACGGCCGACTTCCTTCCCTAATCCGATGAGACCGATGACCTCGCTGTTTGGTCTCTTCCCCCAAACAACCAAACCCAACTTACTTTACCCTTTATCAAATGGTCTTTGATTGTTGATGATAAGATTCTCTGATATCGCTATCCTCAGTGAAAATGAAGAAATAAGGATTTGCTGAATGGAATGAACTGCCTAATGAGTACAGAATATGGATTGAGAGTAAATCGAAGAAAGACGAAAGCAATGAGAAGCAGCAGAAATAAGAACAACAACAATATTAACATCACAACTGATGATCATAAAGTGAGTTAAGTTAAGGAATTCTGCTACTGAGGCAGCAAAATAACCCATGACGGACGGAAGAAGGAGGACGTAAAAACCAGGCCAGCAGAGGCAAAAAGACCAAACGTGGAGTATTCTAGTAAATAAACACAGACATTAATCTGAGGAGCACAGCATTGTATGGTAGTGAAACGTGGACTGTGGGAAAATCGGAAAGGAAGACAATTGAAGCATCTGAGATGCAGAGCTACAAAAGAATGTTAAAAATTTGGTAGGAACGAGTTCAGCGAAGAATCGACGAGGAAACGAATGTGCAGGAAACACTGAAAAAAAGAAGGGAAAGGACATCTATTAAGACATCGTGGAATAACTTCTATGGTACTAATAGGAGCTGCAGAGGGTAAAAACTGTAGTGGAAGGCAGTGACTGGAATGCATCCGACAAAAAATTGAGAACATAGATTGGTAGTGATACTCTGGTATGAAAAGGCAACCACAGGAGAGGTATTCGTGGCGGGTAGCATTAAAGCACTCAGAAAACAGATGATTCAGAAAAAAATAACAGAAAGAAGTAATGTCATTAGCATATTGACGTGTGGTTTCAGACTACAAATCGACAGTTCATGTCCCAATACGTAAATGCAGAATGCAAAACACGCATCGCTGACGCTAATCATTACGATATACAAACAGTTTCTTACTGCACCTCTAAGTGCTTGCCTCCGAGAGGCTATTACCAACACGGTGTCTAACACGAGATCCACTGTGTTGGAAGTCTCGTTGCTGCGACGTCTCGTTCCTGCACTGCACGACACATGTTTTATGTGTTGGCTGCTTCACGAAACCAACAAAAGCCAGAAGGCGACTGGTCCTTCTTTCACTTATTTAAAGACTCGATTTCAGTACATTAACTGTTGTCGAGGTAGTCACTATTTTCTATAAAAGCTAAAGATATGAATAACCTGCTGGTTAGTCTGAACAGTGCTTTACTAGGCACCGCTTCGGCAGCCAGCTATAAAGGGGTTCCTAACCACGGTGCGACTCAGTATTGTTGACGTAAACAAAAACTTCCAGAGGTGACAGAAGTGATAAGTGACATGTAAAAATTATAAACACATCAAAAAAAGTTTCGCATCACCCCGGTTCCCAGAACTCCTGAAGATAGACGTTAACTGTGGGTACAATTCCACAGACACAGTCCCTTTGAGTGTTCAAAGGTGTCACTAAACCCGCTCATAGATGTAAACAACCATACATGAACAGCGCCTATTAGACAAAGGAAATCCGACAGCCGATCGGTTCCAGTGATTCCACCAGAAAGGAGGTACACTGCTCGTGTTGCCTGTAGTTCATCTATGCCTAGACGGTCAACACCACGGTTCGATCGCGCCCGCATTGTGCCAGGAAGGGCTCTCAACAAGGGAAGTGTCCCGGCGTCTCGGAGTGAACCAAAACGATGTTGTTCGCACATGGAGGACATACAGAGAGACAGGAACCGTCGATCACATGCTTTTCTCAGGCCGCACAAGCACTACTACTGCAGTGGATGACCGCTACCTACGGATTATGGCTCGGAGGAACCCTGACAGCACCACCACCATGTTGATTAATGCTTTTCGTGCAGCCACAGGACGTCGCGTTACGACTCAAACTGTAGTCAATAGGCTGCATGATGAGCAACTTCACTCCCGACGTCCAAGGCGAGGTCCATCTTTGCAACCACGACACTATGCAGCGCGGTACAGATGGGCCCAACAACAAGCCAAATGATCCGCTCAGTATTGGTATCACGTTCTCTTCACCGATGAGTGTCGCATATGCCTTCAACCAGGCAATCGTCGGAGTCTTGTTTGGAAGCAACCCGGTCAAGCTGAACGCCTTAGACCCATTGTCCAGCGAGTGCAGCAAGTTGGAGGTTCCCTGCTGTTTTGGGGTGGGAGGCATTATGTGGGGCCGACGTACGCCGCTGGTGGTCATGGAAGGTGCCTGAACGGCTGTACAATACGTGAATACCATCCTCCGACCGATAGTGCAAGCATATCGGCAGCATATTGGCGAGGCATTCGTCCTTATGGATTTCAGGATAACGACATCGCTCGACTAGAGTTGCCAGCATGTTCTCCAGACATGAATCCTATCGAATATGCCTGGGATAGGTTGAAAAGGGCTGTTTATGGACGACGTGGCCCACCAACAACTCTGAGGGATCCACGCAGAATCGCCGTTGAGGAGTGGTCAATCAGGACGAACAGTGCCTTGGTGAACTTGTGGATAGTCTGCCACGACGAACAAAGGCATGCATCAATGCAAGAGGACGTGCTACTGGGTATTAGAAGTACCTACCAGTGTGTACAGCAATCTGGACCACCACCTCTGAAGGTCTCGCCGTATGGTGGCACAACATGAAGTGTGCGGTTTTCATGAGCAATAAAAACGCCGGAAATTATGTTTATGTTGAACTGTATTCCAATTTTCTGTACAGGATCCGGAACTCTCGGATTCGAGGTGATGCAAAACTTTTTTTGATGTGTGTCATACGCAAGTCTGAATCCGTAGTCTGCAGCTTAATCACAGAGCTACGGAGCCACATATTTGCTATCGGCATATTTTCTAGGCTGCATGATATCTAACCCAGATCAGTTTTACAAGCGGGTTCTGTGGATGCTTTAAGATCGGATAGAAGTCCATCAGCTGGCCAATTACCTCGCAGAAAATGTATTCTTGCGATCACGGAATCCTTTATGAAACAAAGGAATATATCACTAAGTAAATTATGACGCCCCCACTAATGTGTGATTTATTTATCTTCAAAAATTCATCATGTTTCGTAATCACATGAACCCATTGTCAGTTTGTATAAGAAAAAGAAACCATGATGCGTTATTTTCCTTCATTTCATCTGCTAAAATACACATGCTAAATATCAATGTTATTTATGTAATATTTAGAAATTTTACGCCATTAAGCACAGTAAAACAATTTGAAAGCATGAGAAGCATAGTCTAACGTACTTAAGGGTCTCTGTTTTACATGTAACATGGTATAATAGAAGGAAATTACTGGTGGCACAAGAATCTTATCAAACTCTGTTCACTAATTACAGTAATCTTCTGCCAATTACGTACTAAAGGACTTAACTCCCTGCTGTCGAATCAAACGTCCTTGAGCATCCTTGTATCTACGTTACAGCAACCCGTATGTCCATGTTGTTACAGTACCCCTATATTGCATGGCTTTCCATCTATTCGCAGAATATGATAAAATATTATCATAGAGTGGTATAGGCGTCCATATTCAAATACAGAAATATGCACAGGTAAACAGGCAGAATACGGTGCAGTTGTTAACTCGGTTACTGCTGCTACAATGGCAGGTTATCAAGCGAAACTGAACGCGGTGTTATAGTCAACGCACGAACGATGGGACACATCACCTCCGAGGTACCGATGAAGTGGGGTTTTTCCCGTACGACGATTTCACGAGTGTATCGTGAATATCAGGAATATGGTAAAACTTCAACTCTCCAACATCGCTGCGGCCGGAAAAAAATCCTGCAAGAACAGGACCAACGACGAATAAAGAGACAGAAGTGCAACACTTCCGCAGATTGCTGCAGATTTCAATGCTGGGTCATCAACAAATATCAGCGTGCGAACCATTCAACTAAACATCATCGATATGGGCTTTCGGAGACTAAGCCCCACTCGTGCACCCTTGATGACCGCACGACACAAAGCTTTACACCTTGCCTGGGACCGTCAACACCGACATTGGACTATTGATGACTGTAAACATGCTGCCTGGTCAGACCCGTCTTGTTTCAAATTGTATCGAGTGGCTGGACATGTACGGGTATGGAGAAAACCTCATTAATCCATGGTCCCTGCATTTCAGCAGGGGACGGATCAAGCTGGTGGAGGCTCTGTATTCTTATAGGTAGTGTGGAGTTGGAGTGATATGGGACCCCTGATACGTCTAGATACCACTCTGACAGGTGACGCGTACGTGAGCATTCTGTCTGATCACCTGCATTCATTCATGTCCATTGTACATTCCGATGTATTTGGACAATTCCAGCAGGACAATGCGACACCCCACACATCCAGAGTGGTTGCAGGGACGCTCTTCTGAGTTTAAACACTTCTGCTAGTCACCAGATTCCTCAGACATGAACATAATTGAGCATATGTGGGATGCCTTGCAACGTGCTGTTCAGAAGAGATCTCCAGTCCCTCGTACTCTTACAGATTTATGGACAGTCCTGCAGGTTTCATGGTGTCAGTTCCTTCCAGTAGTACTGCAGACGTTAGTCGAGTATACGCCAAGTCGTGTTGCGGCACTTCGAGTGCTCGCGGGGAACTTACACGAGATTAGCAGGTGTACCAGATTCATTGACTCATCAGTGTACATACGTGAAGCTTGGCAAGGAATTGAATCGCTATGATTATCTCTGATACTCGATTCTCCACACTGAGCTCACCGTATGCACTACAAATTGAAATCTATCGACATATTAGATGCTTTCCAATACTAAGGGAGCCGCGCGGGAATAGCCGAGCGGTCTAAGGCGCTGCAGTCATGGACTGTGCGGCTGGTCCCGGCGGAGGTTCGAGTCCTCCCTCGGGCATGGGTGTGTGTGTTTGTCCTTAGGATAATTTAGGTTAAGTAGTGTGTAAGCTTAGGGACTGATGACCTTAGCAGTTAAGTCCCATAAGATTTCACACACATTTGAACATCTGAAGATACTAAGGGACATCAGGTGTGGTGATTTCCAGTAGCATGAAGATCGCTAAAGTGAGCCCAGAAATCCACGTTGTACATTACTTTCATTTCGTTTATTTATATTTCCTCTAAATTCGCTAGCAATCAACTTTTTCGTACAAATGCTATATGTTCAATCTGTCTGTGATATTTGTTAATGAATGCTGTTCATTCTTAAAGCGCCTGGTAACGCCGACGAACCACTATCTTTGTTACTGTGTTCTTTTGAAGTCTCTTCCTCTCTGACTCTTCGATGTAAATGAGCCTGACATTACATGGAAGTCTCCGATACCAATGGACAACGCTATTGTCACGTGCAAGTGGAATTACTCTCCTGTGCCAACCTCTTCAACTCAAAGTAACACTTGCAATCCATGTCCGTAGCTATTTGCTGAATAAATCCCAATCTCTCTCTTCCTCTATAGCTTATACCCTCTAAGGCTCCCTCTGCTACCACAGAAGAAATTCAGTGATGACTTAAGAAACGTACTACCATCGTGTCCCTTCTTCTTGTCAGCGTTCTCCATACATAACTTTCCTTGCCGATTCTTCTGAGAACCTCCTCGTTCCTTATCAGCCCACATAATTTTCAACATTAGTCTGTAGCACCACATCTGAAATGCTTCGATTCTGTTCTGTTCCAGTTTTCCAATAGTCCACAACTCATACAATGCTGTGTTCCAAATGACCATTCTCAGAAAGTTCTTTCTCAAATTAAGACATATGTTTGATACTAGTATACATCTCTAGGCCAGGAATGTCCTTTTTTCCGGCGAAAGTCCTCTTTTTATGTCATCCTTGCTCCATCTTTTGCTGCTATATAGCAGCATTCCTTAACTTCATCTACTTCGTAGCCACCAACTATGATCTTAAGTTTCTCGCTGTTCTCATTTTTGCAACTTCTAATTACTTTCGTTTTTCTTCGATTTACTTTCAATTCATATTGTGTACTCATTAGACATTCTACAGGCCCTGTAATTCTTCTTCACTTTCACTGTGGATACTAATGCCATCAGCAAATCTTATGAATGATACCCTTTCGTCTTGAATTGAAATCAAAGCCTTGCAAATTTCTTTTATTTCCGCCATTGTTTTTTCGACGTACAGATTGAACACCAGGGGTGAAAGACTACATCCCTATCTTATACCCTCCTTAATCTGATCATTTCGTTCTTGATCTCCGAGTCGTTTTGCACCCTCTTGGTTCTTATACATGCTGTATATTACCTGTCATCCTCTGCAGTTTACCCCTATCTTTCTCAGGATCTCTAACATCTTGCAGCACTAGGCACTGTCGAACACTTCTTCCAGGTCAACAGATCCTCTGAACGTGTTTTGTTCTTAAGTCTTCCTTCCATTACTAACCGCAACGTCAGAACTGTTCCAAATTGATCGATCTGACAGATCCTCAATTTACTTCTCGATTCTCCTGTATATTATTCTTGTCAGAAGCTTGGATGCATGAGGTATTACGCTGATTTCGATATAATTCTCGCACTTGTCAGCTCTCGCAATCTTGGAATTTGCGTAGATGATTTTTTTTCCCATATACTGGTGGTGTACTTTCTACATGCCAACGAGAATACTTGTTTTGTTGTCACTCCCCCCAGTGATTTTAGAAATTCCGATAAAAATCTATGTATCCCTTCTGCCTTTTTGATTTTTAGTCTTCCAATGATCTTCCAAATTCTCATTCCAATACTAGATCCCCGAGTGAGGTGGCGCAGTGTTAGCACACTGGATTCTCATTCGGAAGGATGACGGTTCAAGCTCCATCCGGCCATCCTGATTTAATTTTTCTGTGATATCCCCCAACCGCTTCTGGAAAATGCTGGGATGGTTCCTTTGAAAGGGCACTGCCGACTTCCTTCCCTAATCCGATGGGACCGGTGTCCTCACTGTTTCGTCCCTTATCCAAAATCAACCAACCTAATACTGGACCCCCTATCTCTTCTATATAGACTCCTGTTTCTTCTTATAACACGTCTTCAGAAAAGTCCTCCCCCTCAGAGAGGGCTTCCATGTACTCTTTCCATCTACCTGCTCTCTCCTCTGTGTTTAACAGTGGAATCCCGATTGCACTCTTCTTGTCACCGACCTTGCGTCTTTGAATTTCACCGCAGGTTGCTGTGACTTCTATATGCTGAGTCCGTCCTTCCGACAGTCATTTCTTTTTCGATTTCTTCACATTTTTCACGTAGCCTTTCGATTTCGCTTCCCCGCACTTCTTGTTTATTTTATTCCTAAGTGACTTGTATTTCTGGATTCCTGGATTTCCCAGAACATTTTTGTATCTCCTTCTTTCATCGATAAAGTGAAGTATTTCATTCGTTGCCCTTGGTTTCTTCACATTACTTTCTTTGTACTTCCGTTTTTCTCTCCTAATCCCGTGATCGCCCTTCGTAGAGGCGTCTATACATCTTCACTGAGTTACTTACTAT
This sequence comes from Schistocerca nitens, assembly GCF_023898315.1. Lineage (NCBI taxonomy): Eukaryota > Metazoa > Arthropoda > Insecta > Orthoptera > Acrididae > Schistocerca > Schistocerca nitens. The sequence continues at coordinate 850,824,206 of NC_064615.1, read as the reverse complement.
CGCAGTATCTAGTATATCCTCAAAATACTTGACGCGTATCTCGTCATTCCTTAGTACTTCTGTATCCCACTTCTTTGCGTATTGATTCTTCCTGACTAATCTCGTAAACTTCAGCCTACTCTTCATCACTACTACATTGTGACCTGAGTCTGCATCTTCTCCGTACCTCTTACAATCCAGTATCTGATTTCGTTATCACTGTCTGAACATGATGTAATCTAGCTGTAATCTTCCAGTATCACCCGGTCTTTTCCCAAGTGTAGCTCCTCCTTTTGTGATTTTTGAACAGAGTATTCGCTATTATCATTTGAAATTTACCCTGAACTCAATTAAACTTTCTTCTCTATTGTTCCTAGTACCATAAGCATATTCACCGTTTCTTTACTCCTTCCCTCACAATCGCATGCCAGTCCCCCATAACTGATTTTCTTCTCCCGTTACGCACTGAGTTACCCGTTCAATATCCGCTTATGATTTCCCTGCCTCTTCATCTTCTGCTTGTAGAGTCGGCATATAGACCTAAATTACTGTCGTCGGCATTGGTTTGCTATCTATTCTGATGAGAACAATCCCATCTCTGAACTGTTCACAGTAACTCACTCTCTACCTACCCTTGTATTCATAACGAATCCATCTCCCATTATAATATTTTCTGCTGATGTTGTCATTGCCCTATATTCATCTTACGAGAAATCCTTGTCCTCTTTCCATTTCACTTCACTAAAATCCACCATATCTTGACTGTACCTTACCATTCCTTTCGAATTTTCTATCTTCTCCGCCATCTTCAAACTTCTGACATTCCACGCTCCGACTCGTAGAATGTTAGCCTTTCGTTGTATATTCAATCTTTTCCTCATGACACTTCCACATTGGCAGTCCCCTCCCGGAGATCCGTATGCGTGACTGGTCCGGTATCTTTTGCCAATGAAGAGATCCTCATGACACTTTTTCAATTACAGGCCACATGTCCTATGGATACACATTGTTGTTGTTGTTGTGGTCTTCAGTCCTGAGACTGGTTTGATGCAGCTCTCCATGCTACTCTATCCTGTGCAAGCTTCTTCATCTCCCAGTACCTACTGCAACCTACATCCTTCTGAATCTGCTTAGTGTATTCATCTCTTGGTCTCCTCCTACAATTTTTACCCTCCAAGCTGCCCTCCAATACTAAATTGGTGATCCCTTGATGCCTCAGAACATGTCCTACCAACCGATCCCTTCTTCTGGTCAAGTTGTGCCACAAACTCCTCTTCTCCCCAATCCTATTCAGTACCTCCTCATTAGTTATGTGATCTACCCATCTAATCTTCAGCATTCTTCTGTAGCACCACATTTCGAAAGCTTCTATTCTCTTCTTGTCCAAACTATTTACCGTCCATGTTTCACTTCCATACATGGCTACTCTCCATACAAATACTTTCAGAAATGACTTCCTGACAGTTAAATCTATACTCGATGTTAACAAATTCCTCTTCTTCACAAATGCTTTCCTTGCCATTGCCAGTCTACATTTTATACCCTCTCTACTTCGACCATCATCAGATATTTTGCTCCCCAAATAGCAAAACTCCTTTACTACTTTAAGTGTCTCATTTCCTAATCTAATACCCTCAACATCACCCAACTTAATTCGACTACATTCCATTATCCTCGTTTTGCTTTTGTTGATGTTCATCTTATATCCTCCCTTCAAGACACCATCCATTCCGTTCAACTGCTCCTCCAAGTCCTTTGCTGTCTCTGACAGAATTACAATGTCATCGGCAAACCTCAAAGTTTTTATTTCTTCTCCATGGATTTTAATACCTACTCCGAATTTTTCTTTTGTTTCCTTTACTGCTTGCTCAATATACAGATTGAATAACATCGGGGAGAGGCTACAACCCTGTCTTACTCCCTTCCCAACCACTGCTTCCCCTTCATGTCCCTCGACTCTTATAACTGCCATCTGGTTTCTGTACAAATTGTAAATAGCCTCTCGCTCCCTGTATTTTCCCCTGCCACCTTTAGAATTTGAAAGAGAGTATTCCAGTTAACGTTGTCAAAAGCTTTCTCTAAGTCTACAAATGCTAGAAACGTAGGTTTGCCTTTCCTTAATCTTTCTTCGAAGATAAGTCGTAAGGTCAGTATTGCCTCACGTGTTCCAGTATTTCTACGTAATCCAAACTGATCTTCCCCGAGGTCGGCTTCTACTAGTTTTTCCATTCGTCTGTAAAGAATTCGCGTTAGTATTTTGCAGCCGTGGCTTATTAAACTGATAGTTCGGTAATTTTCACATCTGTCAACACCTGCTTTCTTTGGGATTGGAATTATTATATTCTTCTTGAAGTCTGAGGGTATTTCGCCTGTTTCATACATCTTGCTCACCAGATGGTAGAGTTTTGTCAGGACTGGCTCTCCCAAGCTGCCAGTAGTTCCAATGGAATGTTCTCTACTCCGGGAGCCTTGTTTCGATTCAGGTCTTTCAGTGCTCTGTCAAACTCTTCACGCAGTATCGTATTTCTCATTTCATCTTCATCTACATCCTCTTCCATTTCCATAATATTGTCCTCAAGTACATCGCCCTATATACTCCTTCCACCTTTCTGCTTTCCCTTCTTTGCTTAGAACTGGGTTTCCATCTGAGCTCTTGATATTCATACAAGTGGTTCTCTTATCTCCAAAGGTCTCTTTAATTTTCCTGTAGGCAGTATCTATCTTACCCCTAGTAAAATAAGCCTCTACATCCTTACATTTGTCCTCTAGCCATCCATGCTTAGCCATTTTGCACTTCCTGTCGATCTCATTTTTGAGACGTTTGTATTCCTTTTTGCCTGCTTCATTTACTGCATTTTATATTTTCTCCTTTCATCAACTAAATTCAATATTTCTTCTGTTACCCAAGGATTTCTACTAGCCCTCGTCTTTTTACCTATTTGATCCTCTGCTGCCTTCACTACTTCATCCCTCAAAGCTACCCAATCTTCTTCTACTGTATTTCTTTCCCGCATTCCTGTCAATTGTTCCCTTATGCTCTCCCTGAAACTCTGTACAAACTCTGGTTCTTTCAGTTTATCCAGGTCCCATCTCCTTAAATTCCCACCTTTTTGCAGTTTCTTCAGTTTTAATCTACAGGTAATAACCAATAGATTGTGGTCAGAGTCCACATCTGCCCCTGGAAATGTCTTACAATTTAAAACCTGGTTCCTAAATCTCTGTCTTACCATTATATAATCCATCTGATACCTTTTAGTATCTCCAGGGTTCTTCCATGTATACAAGGATACACATTATGTGTGCGTAATGCAGTGGTTTCCATTGCCTCCCGCATCCTTATGCAGTTGATCATTGCTGATTCTCCTGCCTTTTGGGGGATGTTTCCTACCCCAAAGGTAAGGGAGTGTCCTCAACCTCTCTCCACTCCTCCGCCCTCTTTGGGAATGCATGTTGGCACAATGATCGTGACTTCTTATGCCGGAAATCTTCGGCCACCATTGCTGATAATCTTTATTCAAAATTTAAGTAATGTGGGATTTCGAACTCGGGACCAAGGATGATTAATAATCAAAGGCACCTTCTCTTCCAGATAGAAAAAGGCTGTTGGGGACTAATTTGCAATATGTACACAAGAAGAAGACCTGCGGAAATTTGAGAATATGTTCCTTTTTATTTAACAGACTGACTGAGAAGTGGGGAACCAGCTATCTCGTTCTCCCATCCTCAGCATCTTTCAAAAAGTTCCCCGAAAATTTTGGCTTTAAACACATTCGCACTCGCAACCCACTAGCTCCCACAATCTTCTCTAATTGCAACTGGCTCACACTCATTGGTCTATCGCTCACACCCATCCGCTCCCACTTGCCCATTCTCATTCACTCAATCACCCCAATTCATTGTCATTACTTCTTTGTGTCTCTGTAGCTGCCAGTAATCCCTATCTCATAGCCAACGTCTCCTTTGTTCTAACTGTCTCTGTCTCGCTCTCTCTCTCTCTCTCTCTCTCTCTGTCCCTCTACTACACTATCTGGTTCGTTCCTCCCCAATGCGCTGTTTCTTTTCATTGTCACTATCTCTCTCTTTCTTGTTGTCATTGTCATACACCCTGCCTCTCATTACCACTGCCTCTTTCGTTCAAGAAAATTTTGCATGTGCTTCAGACTACAACATAGGGTTCCCAGTACACTTTTGATATAACGAGACAATTTACAGTATGTTTCACCATGCTATGTCATTTCATAAACAACGCTTTCGACTGATACCGGACTTTACGTGCATAATTTTGATCTACAAGTAGGGTACCTTTGAACCTCTGTATCTCTGAAAAGGATAGACATATTAATAAAGTTTTCAAGGTTGTTCGAGATCTGGATCTAAGGTATGTATCTTAAAATTTCAGTCATTTGTTGTGAATAGCCGTCTTCTGGTCCGCAGCTCGGTCTTTTACGAAAAAATGGTAAGATACACTCTTTCTAAGTTTTCTAAGGAACCGGCCATGAGCTAATGGTGCAACCACCAGCTTCTTAATGCGCACTGCAGACGACATCAAATGCGAGAAAAACCACCCGATTTGCTGTATTTGCCTAAGCTGGAGGAATTTTGCAGTATTCATACTTTGACCCTGTATTGTAGAGTAGTGACACTAAGGTGATCCTTCCGTTGGGTATAGAAATGGTCCCCGGCCCAAGGGATATCCAAAACACTTGATTCTACGTTTCCACCAATGGAATCCGAATTGCGAGGCCCGGAAGAAAACGCCGTTTTTATGGTTGGCTTTTGGAACATTTTGGTAATTATGGTGATAATAATTCGTGCGGCTAAATGGTCTGGCGCAAGTATTTGAATTGGACACTACTTCCAAGAGTTGCCTGATCCTAATCGGGGATAGGTGATCTACAGCTCAACATGGAATCCGAACTAAGTGTCGTTTCTCCCGAATCTCGACAACACTAAGAGTCGAGTAGGCTTAAATGTGGATTGAAAATTCCGTGGTCCGACAGAGAACTGATTTCGCAACTTTTTCTTTTTTTAGGTATGCGCTTCACCACTTTTTATTTCGTTCAGATTATCTGCTTCTTCGTCATTTTGGTCGTTTGATGTCTGCAGATGTCGTGTGACACTGCAAGTTCTTTGCAACCTTGACTCAGGTTTTTAGTACAGGCGTGGCTGAGGTACTGTGAAGGCTCACCCCTAGATAAGCAGGACCGACATAGATTGTGGTCAAGCTGCGCTGTTCTTTAGAGTTGCGGCGGCTGTTTGCGTTACTGCTCCTCCCACCATGTAGCTCAGTAATTCATAGTTTTCATCGTAGCCACAAGATGACACACGAACAAGAATTAAATACGTGACAGAAAACAATACATGTATTACACACTCATCATTATTAATACATAAAAAATTCGATGATTTTATCAAGAGAAAAAGATTCACAAATGGAGCCAGTTAATAATCCGCTGATCCACTTCTGCCCCTTAGGCAAGCAGTTATTCTGTTTGGCATTGACTGATAGAGTTACTGGATGCCCTCCTGATGGATATGGTGGGGAATTCTGTCCAATTGGCGCTCTAAATCGTCAAACTTCCGAGCGGCTTGGGGGGGCCTGCCCATAATGCTCCAAACGTCCTCATATCACAAGAGATCCTTGCTAGGGTTTGAGAAGCTCGAAGACAAGCAGTAGAAACACTCGCCGAGTGCGGGCCGGTATTATCTTGATGAAATGTAGGCCCAGGATGGCTTGCCATGGAGGACAACAAAACTGGTCGTAGAAGATCACTGTGTAGTGAGGGAGCGGCGCATGAGAACCATAGGGGTCCTGCCATGAAAACAAATGGCACCCAATACCACCACTTCCGCTTGTTCCGCCATATGGTGGGCGACCATCGGTTTGGTACCTCACCACTGTTCGGGGCATCTCCAGACACGTCTTCGCTGGTCAACGGTGCTTAATTCAAAACGGGTTACATCACCGAAGACAATTCTATTCCAGTCCATATTCCAGGCCGAATGTGCCCGACATCATTTACAACTGTACATACGGGCAATTTTCTAGAATTCTCGCCGGCCGCGGTGGTCTAGCGGTTCTAGGCGCTCAGTCCGGAGCCGCGCGACTGCTACGGTCGCAGGTTCGAATCCTGCCTCGGGCATGGATGTGTGTGATGTCCTTAGGTTAGTTATGTTTAAGTAGTTCTAAGTTCTAGGGGACTTATGACCTCAGCAGTTGAGTCCCATAGTGCTCAGAGCCATTTGAACCATTTTTTAACTAGAATTCTCTTGATACACGAGCGGTTCTAGGCGCTTCAGTCTAGAACCGCGCGACCGCTACGGTCGCAGGTTCGAATCCTGCCTCGGGCATGGATGTGTGTGATGTCCTTAGGTTAGTTAGGTTTAAGTAGTTCTAAGTTCTAGGGGACTGATGACCTCAGATATAAGTCCCATAGTGCTCAGAGCCATTTTCTCTTGATACAGTGGACCTGTTAAGTTCACCATGCGGCTTCTTCTCCGTCTGCAGAGGGTTGAGGGCTGGAAGAGAGTTTTGCAGTATTCAAGCACCGAAATGGCGTAACTGCTTCGATCTCTTCTGTGCTTTATTGCTCTTATGTAATAATTACTACAATGGGTTCTTTTCTTTACTCATATTTCGTCATTTACTTCAGCATGTTAACGATATAACATTAAATGAGACGCAAAACAAGAACTAGTGGAGGTATTTACATTGAACTTAAAACTTTTTGAAGGTGGAAAACAAAATGGAAGTTCTTGTGAAACACAGCTAGGTCTTTATACTCATGAAGTAATAAATGCTATCGACAGGGGATGTCAAATTGATTCCATATTTTTAGATTTCCAGAAGGCCTTCGACATCGTTCTCACAAGCGTCTTCTAATCAAACTGCGTGCCTACGGAGTATCGCCTCAGTTGTGCAACTGGATTCGCGATTTCCTGTAAGAAAGGTCTCATTTCGTAGTAGTAGACAGAAAGTCATCGAGTAAAACAGAAGTAATATCCGGCGTTCCCCAAGGAAGTGTTATAGGCCCTCTATTGTTCCTGATCTATATTAACGACATAGGAGACAGCCGTCTTAGATTGTTTGCAGATGATGCTGTCATTTACCGTCTTATAAAGTCATCAGATGATCAAAACGACTTGCAAAATGATTTAGATAAGATATCTGTATGGTGCGAAAAGTGACTAACCCTGAATAAAGAAAAGTGCGAAGTTATTGACATGAGTACTAAAAGAAATCAGCTAAATTTCGATTACGCGATAACTCACACTAATCTGAGGGCTGTAAATTCAACTAAATACTTAGGGATTACAATTACAAATAACCTAAATTTGAACGATCACATATATAATATTGTGGTAGAGCAAACCAAAGACTGCGATTCATTGGCAGAACACTTAGAAGGTGCAACAGGTTTACTAAAGAGAGTGCTTACACCACGCTTGTCCGCCCTATTCTGGACTACTGCTGTGCGGTGTGGGATCCGCATCAGGCGGGACTGACGGATGACATCGAAAAAGTACAAAGAAAGGCAGCTCGTTTTCTATTATCGCGAAATAGGGGAGATAGTGTCACAGACATGATACGTGAATTGGAGTGGCAATCATTAAAACAAAGGCGTTTTTCGTTGCGATAGTATCTTATGAAATTTCAATCACCAGCCTTCTCCTCCGATTGCGAAAACATTCTGTTGGCACCTACCTACATAGGGAGAAATGATCATCACGGTAAAATAAAGGAAATCACGGCTCGCACGGAAAAAAGTAAGTGCTCGTTTTTCCCGCGTGCCGTTCGAGAGTGGAACGGTAGAGAGACAGCATGAAGGTGGTTCATTGAACCCTCTGCCAGGTACTTTATTATGAATAGCAAAGGGATCACGTAGATGAAGATATATGATGGATGCCTTCTTGCATTGGTAGTTAAAACATCAATAGTAAAAGGTATTATAAAGCACAATAAGCGCACATTTAAAACATTTAAAATACATTGCAGAAACCTTGATACTTAAAAAAGTACTTTCCTGTCACTAGAAACTGGAAGCACATGCGGGAATCATTTGGTAAAGGGGTACAGATTGGCCGGAGGAGGGTAGGAAAGTAGTGGCGTAAGGATGGAGGACTGGCGGATAGCAGTGGTATAGTAGGAGTGGTTCTTGGAACAGAAAAGGGGATGGAGTAGAAGGAGGGGGAAATTGGTGACGCTAATTGTTGTTGGGAAAGGAGAGTTAGGGAAAGAAAGGCAGATGCGGGAAAAAGGAGGTAAAGAAATGTGGGGAGGTGAGGGAGAGGAAACATTGATAACGTGGGTTGGGTGGGATGGACCTACAACTAGTAGAATGGGTAAATGTCGGGGCGGGATTCGTGATCTGGCAGGGGGAGACGGATGAAGTTACGTTGGGAAAACATATGGAGGGCGTGTAAGTGGAGGATAACGAAGGGGAGCAAGATGTCTTATTAATCAGTGTAACATCTTCGAGCTGAGTTTCAGGACAGAACTGAAAATAATAACATTTGTCCGCAGCTTCTTTCAGCTGCTTTTAGACGTAGTCAGTTTAGGCAGCACCTCTTTTTCTGTGTCTTCCAAATCACCCCAAGCCGCGACGCTAGAAGCTAAGCAACGCCTTCACAGCAGGTGGAGACACACAATCGCCGTCACGCCTTAGTGACTTTGCCCATTTATCAAACCAGCGCGCACACAGTGGGAAGTTTTCTACGTGCTAACTGCCCTCTACTCGGTCATCTTTCATCTGATTGCGACCGAGCGAGGTGGCGCAGTGGTTAGCACACTGGATTCGCATTCGGGAGGACGACGGTTCAATCCCGTCTCCGGCCATCCTGATTTAGGTTTTCCGTGATTTCCCTAAATCGCTATAGGCAAATGCCGGGATGGTTCCTTTGAAAGGGCACGGCCGATTTCCTTCCCCTTCCTTCCCTAACCCGAGCTTGCGCTCCGTCTCTAATGACCTCGTTGTCGACGGGACGTTAAACACCACTAACCTGCCTCTGATTGCGAGGAAGAGGTAGTACGTGAAGTTACACCACAACGTACTGAGAGAAACCGAAGCAGGGAACTTTAATTTAAGAGGCGTGCTCAAAAGTAATGCCTCCGAATTTTTTATTCCTTTCTCAATATTTGTTGAAGTATTACATATTATGAATATTACTCGATAGATTTTCCTGCATCAGTAACTACACTGAGGTGAGAAAAATCATGGGATACCTCTTCAAGTCGTGTCGGACCTCCTTTTGATCGGCGTAGTGCAGCAACACGACGTGGCACGGAATCTAAAAGTCGCTGGAACTCTCCTGCAGAGATATTGAGCCATACTGCCGCTGCAGCCATCCATGATTACGAAAAGTGTTGTCGGTGCAGGAATGTGTGCACCAACCGGTCGATTACGTCCCACGTCGGGTGATCTCGGTGGCAAAACTATTCACTCGAATTTTGCAAAATATTCTTCGACCAATCACGAACAGTTGTGGCTTGGAGACAGGGCACATTGTCAACCATAAAAATTACATCATTGTTTGGGAACAAGAAGTCCATGAATTGTTGCAAATGGTTTCCTTGTAAAGGCACATAACCATTTCCAGATAAAGATTTGTGCAGTTGGACCAGGGGACACAGTTGACACCATTATTGAGCTACTATCTGCTTGCATAGGGTCTTCTTGACGACTTGGATCCATGGCTTCGTGGGGTCTGCGCTACACTTGAACCCTACCATCAGCTGTTACCAACTGACATCGCCTACTCATCTGACCAGTCTACGGTTATCCAGTAGTCTCGGGTCTGTCCGATATGGTCAAGAGCCAAGGAGAGGCGCTGGAGACGGTGTTGTGCTGTTAGCAAAGCCACTAGCGTCGGTCGTCTGCTGCCAGAGCCCATTAACGCTATATTTCGCTGCACTTTCCTAACGGATACGTTCGTCGTACGTTCCACATGGATTTTTGCTGTTATTTCACGCGCTGTTGCTTGTTTGTTAGCATTGACAACTCTATGCAATAGTCTGTGCTCTCAGCCGATAAGTAAAGGCCATCGTCCACTCGTCCGTGGTGAGACGTAACGGCTGAAATATTGTATTCTCGGTACACTCTTGACACTGCAGATCTCGGAATATTGAATTCACCAACAATTTCCGAAATGAAATGTCCCATGCGTCTAGCTCCAACTACCGTCCAATTCCTTTCGTGCGGCCATAATCACATTGGACACCTTTCTCTTGAATCATCCGAGTACGACTGACAGCTCCACCAATGCACTACCCTTTTACACCTTGCGCACGCAATAGTACCACCATCTCTATATGTGCATATCGCTACCCAATGGCTTTTATCGAAATGGCTCTGAGCACTATGGGACTTAACTTCTGAGGTCATCATTCCCCTAGAACTTAGAACTACTTAAACCTAACTAACCTAAGGACATCACACACACCCATGCCCGAGGCAGGATTCGAAACTGCGACCGTAGCGGTCGCGCGGTTCCAGACTGTAGCGCCTAGAACCGCTCGGCCACTCCGGCAGGCAATGGCTTTTATCTTCTCATTGTATGACAAGCTGCCACATGGTCGCGAATAATATAGTGACCTGTATATAGAATAAATTTCCTTTAATTTTCGTCTATGCTCACAAACTTTTTGTTCACAGATTACCGGTTTCGGTCTATAATGACCGTCTTCAGATCTGTGTTTTATAAAAACAGTGTCCTAATGTACTGCAGCCATAGTGGCATCGTCAAATGTTAAATGCTGATTTTGCGTTTAACATTTGACGATGCCACTATCAGTCCGCCCAGTCTGATCAGTCCGCCGAATCTTCGGACATCGACGAGAAAATATTAGTCGTCCACCGTGAGAGGGGTCATTGTAGGAACACAGCTGTCCCTAAGGAACAGTTCTGCTAACTGCCGAAAACATATAAGTCCATATTCCAAGAGTGTGGAAGTAATGAATGACCTGATTTATGAACAATTGAGAACATCTCAAAATATTCATGTAATTGGTGCATTTCATTAAGTGAATAACATCTTCATCTAATTAAACCGTACATATAGTCTTTAGATGCGGATCACTTTCAAGTTTCTTCACTGAAAAGTTTTCATGACAGTTTGTACTTTGTCTCGAATTGTAGATGCATTAATAGTAATAATCATTGAAAAAATACGTAAGAGATGTGAATAGAATTAATTTAGTACATGAGAGTGCAGTTATTTTTTTCAGTCAGTTTCTTTACCAAATAATTCAGGGTCACAGTGACCGTGGTGTACACCTCGTGTGTCAATTTCAGAGATGTGCACTACCTGGGATAATCACGCATCCATCGACTGTGTTTTAATTTGTATTTACTTGTCACCCTGTAATATCTTATGTTTACGACATTCAACCTGACATTAGTCGTACTACCTGCGCAACTGCCTTCCTCTGTGTCACCGGGAATGAAGTGACCGACAGTTTGGCTAGCGAAGCGACTACTCGTCCAACATTCGCTATGACATTCGCTATGATGATACCGGCAGCAGCTTTTTCGTTTCCAGATAATACCTCTACTCACTCGGCAATGTGATATCGTATGGTGGGCTACAGCCCCCTGCAATAAACTTCTTGCTATCAACTTTTATTTATTTATTTATTCGTATGGCTAGGGCCCTCGGCGGGCAGACCGTTCGCCGGGTACCGGTCTTTCAATTTGACGCCACTTCGGCGACCTGCAATCGATGAGTATAATAGGATGATGATGAGGACAGCACAACACCCAGTCCCTGGGCGGAGATAATTCCCCGACCCAGCCGGGAATCGAACTTGGGCCCAGAGGATTGACAATCCGTCACGCTGACCTCCGAACAACTGCTTTTTATTTTCAGATCCAACGTGCCTCCTCTATTATCCGCCTTCGTTATCCCTCTTTCAATCTAATTAGTTTGGGATGCGAGTAGTTCTTTGTCAACCACATTAGTTTTTAGGACTGCACTCTTTACACAGAGCTGAAGGGATCTGGGAGGGAAAGGAGTTTTTTGAGGCGGTAGAAGAAGAAATTGGAGACGATATGGTTCAGTGATCCAGTATTTGCTCCAAAGTTTAACAGAGCTTTGGAGGAGTAGCCATACAATAAATCGCAAGATATACGTAGATAACATTTCTCGAAATGTCTGGGGGAAGCGACAATCAAACGCTTATTTAAACAGGTGTGTAGAATCTATGAGATAGGAGTAGGAGATCAGTGGGCGTATGGGAAAAGCTAAATCAGCATTCCTGGAATTCTGACATCATCACATCTGGTGCTCAGGCAATTGTGCTTGTGACATCAGCATCAGAAGTTCCGGAATTCCCTACCCCTCCCGCTTTGCCCTCTGTGGCCACTGGTGTTATTTATGCGTTCTCAGCTAATTGCATCGTAGCATTAGAGCACTGGCGTGTCGCCACCGCCCTCACCTCCCACCCACGATCACCCTCCATACCGCAGCGCCCTCCGCCCTTCCAGCAATTTTAATTTCTATAATTCGATTGGTTAAGCGTCACCATTTCTTTCCTGTCTGTCCGTCGAAGATGATTTTGAACAATGTGCTCTAAATTGTAGCTAAGTGCCTGTGTATGTGTTATAGCAAATTAATTTTTTCCAGGAAGAAATTTTCACTGTGCAGCGGAATGTGCGCGGTCGTGAAACTTCCTGGCGGATTATAACCGTGTGCCGGACTGAGACTCGAATTCGGGACCTTCGCTTTCTTCGGACAAGTACTCTACCGACTGAGCTACTCAAGCACGACTCACAATCCGTCCTCACAGTTCTACTCCCGCCAACACCTCGTCTCCTACCTTCTGAAGTTCACAGAAGGTCTCCTGCGAAACTTGAGAGATTAGCACTTCCAGAATAAAATATGTTGCGGAGACAAGGCTTATCCGCAGCTTGGGGAATGTTCCCAGAATGAAATTTTCCCTCTGCAGCTCCTGCATCTGAGTGTTCACTGATTTGAAACTTGCTGGAAGATTAAAGGATTATGTCAGACCTAGACTCGAAATCGGGACCTTCCCAAAAGTATCCAAATTATCTGATGACGTCATACAAGATACACGTGGCATATGTGGCGTGACTGCGGCACATGTATGGCGTTTCAATGGCATAACACCGGCGTAACGCCTATGATGCACCGGCTTAACACCAGCGTTACGCCGACATCGCAGCTGCGTTACGTTACGTGAATATCATCATATGCTTCTGAGAACATAGTTAATTTACTGCTCAAAAGTACCTGCGTTATTTATGAATGATGTATGTTGCTCACCATTCGAGTCTTCTGCTCTGCAGTGTAGTGCTGTAGAGAGAAGAAGCATGAAAAATGGGAAGGTAAGATACACTAGCAGCATAAAATAATGACGTCGCAGAGTAGTCAGCAAAATGTTAGTCGAGTGGCACCAAAATCCAAAAATTGGTAGTGCTGGGTGTTCAATATGCAAATTGATAAGATACCAGACCTATAAATTGGTAAAATTCGTAAACCAATGGGACAGTAAAATTCGTACGATGAGCCAAAATGCAGATGTACTGGTCAAAAAATTTAACCTTTACTTGGATGTGTATCTGTCTATTGTGTAGATGTATCTATTCTTACAGAAAAAGAGGCATGCAGTGTAAATAATTATCTGCCTGATGTTAAGTGTAAGTTTTCACCCAACGGCACTTGAGCAAGAGCTAATCACAATGTCACAATGTAGCTTGTACTCGAAAGTATTCGAACGATTTGAATTCTTCATCAATCACGTGCCGTTCTTCTCAGACAGTAGCTGTAGTGCTCCACTGCTCTCAGAAAATTTGCCCTCCATTCTATGTTTGTGGTCTGTAACGAGAGTAGGCGTGTCCGCATCTCGTGGTCGTGCGGTAGCGTTCTCGCTTCCCACGCCCGGGTTCCCGGGTTCGATTCCCGGCGGGGTCAGGGATTTTCTCTGCCTCGTGATGACTGGGTGTTGTGTGCTGTCCTTAGGTTAGTTAGGTTAAAGTAGTTCTAAGTTCTAGGGGACTGATGACCATAGATGTTAAGTCCCATAGTGCTCAGAGCCATTAGAACCATTTTTAGAGTAGGCGAGTTTGGATATCTAGTACAAGGAATTAATTTTTTTATTGTTTGCCAATTAAATAAGTTTCCCTCATTCACTGTAGTGAGAGCCCCATTAACAGCAGAGTTAAAAGAATGGTGAGGTAATACGTTTTGGCAGAATAAATTAATGATGTCATAGCATATTGCGCAAAATGGAGGTAAATATTAACATAAGAAACTTTGATAGTACAATGTATGACGTCGCGCTAAATTCTGCAGGAATATCAATCCCCTAGGCAAATTATGTATGTATGGCAAGGTGCTATCACACCTAAAAGTTCTACCCAATATTACCGTAATTAATGCCTGCCTTCAGGTTTCCTATCTTAATCAATACAATTGGCAGTAGCTTATTGGCCATTTCCTGTAACTTCATGTAAGTGTAGCTGCTTTTTACAAGAATATCCACACTTAGTACGAGCTCGAAACCACTGCTACGAGGAAACCAATTTTGCACTGCCTTATTTGCGCAGGTGCCTCAAATATTGGACTGAAGTTCCGTTGCTGCATATCTTAGACTGCCCCTACTCAGATGACTCCTAAAAGTATGGATTAAGTATTTTTGCAAGCCCCAGCTTGTTAAGACTGGTTGATATGAAATTTGCAGACGAACATTCCGTCTACGGTCGATGCGGATCTCCTGTGGAAACCAGTGACTATCAGTGCACAAGGGTTATATTAAAGCACCAGAAGAAACATGTTTTTCACAGAGTACCGACAAATATGATTACCGAATTATGACTGAGTTCTACAAGCAAGCAAAAGAAGTGGCGTACTTAATGCAAGTTATTATCTACTAGTCTGTAGTCTTAATTATTTGTGGAGGAAATCGAGATACTGTTGATTCAAGTTTTGCAGCATACGGTTGAACTACACTGAAGCGCCAGAGAAGCTGATATAGTCACGCGTATTCAAATACAGAGATGTGTAAACAGGCAGAACACGGTGCTGCAGTCGGCAACACCTATATAACACGACAAGTGTCTGGCAAAATTGTTAGATCGATTACTGCTGCTACTATGGCAGGTTACCAAGATTTAAGTGAATTTAAACGTGGTTGTATAGTCGGCGCACGAGCGATGGAACACATCATCTCCGAGGTAGCATTTTTCCTTACGACCATTTAACGAGAGTACCGTGAGCATTAGGAATCCGGTAAAACATCAAATTTCCAACATCGCTGCAGCCGGAAAAAGATGCTGAAGGACGGGACCAGCGAAGACTGAAAAGAATCGTTAAACGTGTCAGAAGTGCAACACATAAGCAAATTGCTACAGATTTCAATGCTGGGCCATCGACAAGTGTCAGCGTACGACCCATTCAACGAAACATCATCGATATGGGCTTTCGGAACTGAAGGCCCACTCGTGTACCTTTAATGACTGCACGACACAAAGCTTTATGCCTCGCCTGGGTCCATCAACACCGACATTGGACTGTTGATGACTGGAAACCTGTTGTATTGTTGGACGAGTCTCGTTTCAAATTGTATCGAGCAGATGGACGTGTACGGGTATGGAGACTATGTCATGAATCCATGCACCCTGCATGTCCGCAGGGAACTGTTCAAGGTGGTGGAGGCTCTGTAATGGTATGGGGCTTGTGCAGTTGGAGTGATATGGGACCCCTGACGCGTCTAGATACGACTCTGACAGATGACACGTACTGTCTGATCAGCTGCGTCCATTCATGTCCATTATGCATTCCGACGGACTTCGGTAATTCTAGCAGGACAATGCGACATCCCACATGTCCAGAGTTGCTACACAGTGGCTCAAGGAACACTTGGCTGGGCACCAAACTCCCCAGACATGAACATTATTGAGCATATCTGGGATGCCTTGCAACGTGCTGTTCAGAAGAGATCTCCACCTCCTCGTACTCTTACGGATTTATGGACATCCCTGCAAGATTCATGGTGTCAGTTCCCTTAAGACGTTAATGGAGTCCATGCCACGTTATGCTGCGGCACTTGTGCGCTCTCGAGGGGGCCTTACAAGATATTAGGGAGGTGTACCAGTTTGTTTGGCTCTTCAGTGTATTTTGTATATTAAACTTCGATTTATAATTACAGTATTTATTCTTCATATCCGAAGGAGGTATTCTAGTACCGCACTGCGCACGGAAAAAAATGATGTTAGCATGTCCACATGTCACTCTTTTCAAGGGTGACCAGCCATAAAAAGTAGTGGGATAGACCAAAATGCAAGCATACTAAAATTGGTAGAATTAACTGCTTGACGCTGAGGCAAGCGTAAAAAAATTGGTATAATTTGATGCCTGGCATTAAGGTAACACATCTCCTTTTGGGTAGTTGCACGGGGTCATTTGACACCCTTAGGTTCAAAATGGCTCTGAGCACTATGGGACTTAACTTCTAAGGTCATCAGTCCCCTACAACTTAGAACTACTTAAACCTAACTAGCCTAAGGACATCACACACATACATGCCCGAGGCAGGATTCGAACCTGCGACCGTAGCGGTCGCGCGGTTCCAGACTGTAGCACCTAGAGCCACTCGGCCATCCCGGCCGGCGACACCGTTAGGGATATTACCTCCCTACAAAAGTAAACAAACATTTACTGGCCACCGAGGAGTCGATGCGTTGTCTGTAAGCACTGCAAGCATGACCACCGCACGCGTTTTACATCTCCGCACAATACAGCGATAGTTACTGCAAAAATCATGCCTTGTATTTACAACTTGATTAGCCCTATCAAGTGACATCCCCAACAACATTCCCAACAAACTTCATGCTCACCTTACCCACCAAAGCTCCCATCTGAGCTACTCACGTAGACACTCTTCCAGAAGGGTAAGGAAAAGATCATTTTATAAGCAATTTTGTCCTATAATACTGGAATAATGTGGACCTTGCATCTTTGCGTATGTCAACACCCACATACTTATAAATTAACACAGGGAGAGACCGTACAGCACCAGGGTGTTACTGAGCCAGGCAGCTGTACACTGAGGGCACTTGTCACAACTCACCAGACGCACCTGCATGTCCCATTGCATCAGAAGCGCAAAATCAGCACGCAGCCGATTTTCAGAAGTTGATGCGCAGCTGTATTTTGCACTACTTATCTCCCAGTTATTGTAAGCACAGAGGCACGCATGCTGCCGAATAAAGAATAAACAATCGTATTTCACTCAGCCCTATTTGCGAGTGGATCAGGAAAACGAATTACTGTAAAATGTAGACGCGATATTTTCTACAAGTACACACATTACCCGAAGATAAACACACTAGACAAGTAGTCTATATGTAAATGTATGTGCTCTTATCCAGCAAGAGTGTCAAAAAACTGCACTTCCTTCAAATATATATAAAAAAGTACGCATGGATTAGTGACTATACCCATATCTTAAATACAACTTTAGGCTTACTGATAATTACAAAATATCTCTCCAGAGCCCCGTAATAATGTGAGTCAACGTCAGTATATCCATAAAATCTTCGTAGGCTAGATTCTCTAATAAAGCTCTTTGCTGCATTCTCACAGTTGATGACAGTACTAACAGATGGTGTTGAAACTTCTTTTTAAATTAGATTTTACATTTTTTGAAAGTCATTTGTTCACTCAGAGAAAATGTTAGGGATATCAGAAGTAGTGCTCTTCTGTCCTGTACTCGACGGCGGTTGTTAATCAGAGACAACGGTATCGTCTGGAGTGCCCCAGCGAAGTGTGATGGGCCGCCGTACGTACATAAATGATCTGGCGGGAAGGGTGAGCAGCTATCTGCAGTTGCTTGCTGATGATGCAGCAGTGTACGTGACATAGACAAAATTTCTAGTTGATCTCAGTTAATAAGAATTAGTAGGAAAAACAAGCCCGTAATGTTCGTATGTAGCATTAGTACTGTTCTCCTTGACACAGTGACATCGCTTAAACATATGGGAGTAACGTTGCATAGCGGTATGAAACGGAACGAGCATATGGCGATTGTGGTATCGAAGGCGAATGTTCGACTTCGGCTTAATGGGAGAATTTAGGAATAGTCTGGTTCATTTGTAAAGGAGGCCGCATATAGGACACTAGTGCGATCTATTCTTGAACTCTGCTCTGGTGCTTTGGATGTGTACCAGGTCGGATTAAAGACATCGAAGCAATTCAGGGGTGAGCTGATACATGTTTTACTGGTAGGTTCGAGTATAACGCAAGTATTTCGGAGATGCTTCGGGAAATCAAACGGGAATCTCTGGAGGAAAGGTGACCCTCTTTTCGAGGAACATTATTGAGAAAGTTAAAATGTCTTCCCTGTACGGGAATATTCCTATTGAATGTACGAGTAGAGGCTGTAGACACATGATTGACGACATATCAAAATTTCGTTCTAGCCATAAGTCGTGCCCGGACAAGCCGAAAGTTCTAGTTTCAGTCTCGGTCCGCTAACAGTTTTCATTGTCATCAGTCCATTAGACAGGTGATGATTGTTTGTATTCGAAAATGCGAACACATTTTGTATATTTCATAACGTCTGTAGTCGCCGCAGTGCATCGTACTACTGAACAACACAGACACTGCAACCTCGTACTTCGTTGTTGTGTTTAGTGTTTGGAAATCATACGTAGATGGGACTGAGACGTAGTTGTTGGTGGATACTTCCTCACTAAACAATTATAATTTCATGATTTTATACTTTGAAAGTTAATTCAGGTGATTTTGTATGATGAAAATTGAAAGTATACTCGTTCGTGTCTTACTTTTGTAAACTTTTTTTCTTTGAAGATAAAGAATAATTTTTTGTTTGCGAACCATTGTGAGTAACTATAATGAGAAATTTCTAAGTTTGAAGGCAATGTGGAAACGTGAAAATTACCACCAATGAAATGCAGGCAGTAATTCAACAAATTAATGTATCTTAACCACCTGAAAATAATAACATGGATCATGCGACAACGACGCAAATTATTCTTGCAGCGAGTCATGTTTTCGTGGTGGAGTCATAAGAAACAGACGAGTAATAAAATTTTTATTGGGCTACCTTCTTTTACAGACGTTATGGCTACAGTACACTGGCATTTCCGCCGCTGTGGTAGCGCATTTGATTTCTACATCTACATCTACATCTATACTCCGCGAGCCACCTTACGGTGTGTGGCGGAGGGTACTTATTGTACCACTATCTGATCCCCCCTTCCCTGTTCCATTCACGAATTGTGCGTGGGAAGAACGACTGCTTGTAAGTCTCCGTATTTGCTCTAATTTCTCGGATCTTTTCGTTGTGATCATTACGCGAGATATATGAACAATTAAAGATTTTTCTTACGTTCAAACGTTTTATTTGTTTGAATCATTAATAGCGGGGAGGGAATCGTGGTTGAAAGAACTGAGTCAGGGTAACGAAAATTCAAAACAACTTTTGGTATAATTACAAGCAATGGCATTAACATTAACAGACAAGAAGAGAGAGCGGGTAAGTGGAAAGAATACACTGAACGCTCTAAGGCCTCTACGAGATGGAAGACTTCTCAAATGACAAAATAGAAGAAGAAATAAGGTATGGATAAATAGGTAATATAATATTACACAGAGTTTAAAAGATCACAGAAGGGAGGATAACATTTCTTAAGAATTTATACAGTCACTGGGAGAAAATGGCAAAGAGAAGATTATTCAGCATGGTTTATGGACTCTGTGACACTGGAGGCACAGCACCAAACTTTCAGAAAAATACTAACTACAGAATCCGGAAGATAGCAAGGGCAAATCGGTTCGAGAAAAATCGCAAAGCAAAGTGCTCAGGTTAAAAAGGGTAAAGGCAGGGCTGCAATGTTTTTTTTTTTTCGTACTGTTCAATCTATCCATCGAATAAGCAATGACTGAAATAAAAAGAATGGTTGAAAAGTGGGCTTAAAAGTCAGGGTTGGAGGATATCAGAAATGAGGTATGGTGGTTATTTTGCTATTCGCACTGAAAGCTAAGAAGAATTACCTGGACCTGTAGTGGAATGAATGGGCTAATGGTGAGGTTACCAGTGTAATGGAAAACAGAATGAAAGAAAATCGAAGTGCTTGAGATGTGATGTTGTAGAAGTAAGTTAAAATATCTGTGGCGATGATGTACGGAATGAGAAGAGCCTCTGCAGATGCGTCGGACATGGGAACATATGGAAATGATGACAAAAAGAAGGGACACGATGACAAAACATGTGGTAACGCATCAGGGAATAACATCTGTGACACTTGAGAGAGCTATAGGCGATAAAAGGTGTACGCGTAGACAGATTTTTGAATAGAGAAAACAAATAATTGAGGAAGTAAAACGCAAGTGCTATTCTCAGAGAAGAAGTTGACAAGAGAAGAACTTGTGCTGAGCTCCATCAAACTGCCCTTCCTCCCCCGCCCACTCTCTCCATAACTATGAAGTATCTTAGAACTTTCTTGTGTTTATTTGCTCTCGGAAGAATAAACATGGATTTTCGTCTTACACCTTGAGCGTACGATTGTTTTACATACAAAATGCGACTCCACTAGTATCAATCAATTCCTGTTGCACGTGACATGCTGGTTAGAAAAAGCCGACCGATTAAAACTCTCACAACTTCCGCAGTTACTCGATTGGTCCAAAGGATTCACGTAGCATTCGGTGGTTATTGTTTTAACATTGCAGAGTAAGGAATGAAACTTGTGCATCCTGGAAAACTCTGGCCATAACCCTTCTAAGAGACGAAATCGACTTCGACTGTTTTAATGCACGACCACAAATTCCTTACCTCTTTTTGCCGGGATATCTTGTTTCTGCTGCAACGTTGTTGAGTAATTTATCACCCGCACTAATAAGCTACAACACACAATTAGTTTTATACTTGTAAGAGATTGAAATATTGCCTTCAGCGAACCATTACGCATATGTCGAAAATGAAAGAACTGTCTTCCTCTAAATCCTTTATCAATCGGGTGGAATGGCAGACCGGTTCACCCATTAGGTTTACATTCAAAGGAAGCAAGTCCATCCAGATTTCCGGAAACTGATTACTGTGAATACTGAGATGACTCTCTTGAATGGTTCATTGAAGGGTCCCTCCTGATTCCTTCAACAGTTTCGTCCTACCTAAGATTTCTTCGTGTTTCCAAAGACTTCGCTAGCCAAAACATATTAATCCAACACTTTTTTATAAAATTTATAGCAACTTTCAATTAATCTTCGTCAACGATGAATCATTCAGTACTGATAATGGCGGTGTGGTAACGTAGTTATTCAATTAAGACTGAAGGATGAAAGACAGAAAAATCCTGTCGATGTTGTGGCACTGCACCCGAAGCACTAGCTTAGACTGGGCAAGGATGAAAAAGGAAATCAGCCATATTCCTTTAAAACCAAACATTTGACTTGAGAGATATACAGCAACCTCATGAACATGAACAGTATACTGTCTTCAGTTGTCTTATACTTCTCGTAATTCTCACCTTACGTCATAACTGACTATATTTGTCTATTCTGGAATGTTTTAAAGAGCAATGCGGCATGGATGTAAGTCATTAATTGATAATAATACGTCAAATTGGCTGTGACCAACCTCAGTTTTGTCTGTAAACCAGAATATTGGTTTCAAGGATAATACAGTAGACCTGAAAATGGCCAAACGGGCAAAACTGTGATGCAGTGAAAAAGTACAGAATATAAAATACTTTACTTTCAGTAAAGTTTATCAGTCTCGCAGATCATTTTCGTTCAGAAAACGTTTTTAGGATGTGGACCAAATTAATTACGACACTGTCCAAAACTTTGTTTCAAATCCTCGCTCGCACGTCAAGTTAACAACTTCGTGATTTCCCTAAATCGCTCAAATCGAACGCCAAGATTTTTCTTTTAAACGGGTACTGCTGATTTCCTCTTCCATCCTCCAACACTTTTCATCTACGAATCTAATGACCACATCATCGACCGTACACTAGCCATAATTTTTCACTCTTCTTTAATGTTGTGTGTCACACGTTCGAACAAAGCACTGTTACTCTGCAATAAGTATCTACATAATGACAAGTTGCAGAAAGATGATACTACTGAAAATATCCGTCATTTAACTTATGATCCAGAATGCTATTACACTTTTAAATTAGGAAAAACTGTTTCCTTTTTGCTCTGTTAAATTAATTTCTAGTTACGCAAATATTAAATTAGAACTGTAAATTTGATTTTATTTTGCATCTGTTTCTTTCATTTTTAGTAATGTGTAAATTATTTTGGGTGACAAAAATGTAATACCTCCTTTACTGAACATTCTTCATCTATGCATTTCATATTTCTCATGTATCGGTATCAGCGTAAGTCGCTTGTCATTTTTGCTTTGGTTAAGACACACATTTCTCATCTTACAGTGGTCTAAGAAGCCAAAGGCCAGTCCGTGACAAATAATTGGTTTTGACAAGGACTCTGTCCACGGCGTTAGTATAATTCCTAAATGTAAACATTCTTCATGTAACTGTTAAAATTTTTTATTTATTGCGATTGCAGTTTCTACAACTAGTCATTACCAAGTATTGTGGGATGTTGAAACTCACTCTAAAACATCACGTTTTGACATTCTGGAACATTGTTCCCAGCACTCAGAAGCCAAGCAGGTTTTAATATACCAACTGTTCCAAATACCACGGAGCACACTCAATGTAATACAATAACTGCAAGTGAAAACAACATCCACCTCATGCACGGAAGTACAAAGCTGGGTAGGCGCCTCAGTCCGGAACCGCACTGCTATTACGGTCGCAGGTTCGAATCCTGCCTCGGGCATGGATGTGTGTGATGTCCTTACGTTCGTTAGGTTTAAGTAGTTCTAAGTCTAGGGGACTGATGACCTCAGATATTAAGTCACATAGTGCTTAGAGCCATTTGAACCATTTGTAGCTTGGTAGGTGGCTGGCGGGTTGCAGTTTCGTCATGTAGTTCAAATGGTTCAAATGGCTCTGAGTACTATGGGACTTAACATCTATGGTCATCAGTCCCCTAGAATTTAGAACTACTTAAACCTAACTAACCTAAGGACAGCACACAACACCCAGTCATCACGAGGCAGAGAAAATCCCTGACCCGCCGGGAATCGAACCCGGGAACCCGGATGTGGGAAGCGAGAACGCTACCGCACGACCACGAGCTGCGGACCGTCATGTAGTCATAGTAACTGTACACCTGACTGGAAAACACAAGTTTTGTCCTTCCACGCTATTTATGTTGTTTTTTACTCTCACATTAACTGTTTGCTGTTGTATTAACTACATGGCGTGTGCTCACATGGTGTGAATAACAATGGGTGTATTCATTTCTGAATAAGCATTTTGCTTCAGCCTGTTAGGAACTATGTTCCATCATCTCACAACTTCATGTGTTAGACTGTGTTTCAGAAACGTTTATTACTGAATAACAGAATGGATTCCGGATGGGAAACTCTTGTTTAGGCAGACTTTTCTCAGTCTGCCAAATTATTGAAAAACGTAGAGAATGCAATCATCCCACATGACATAGCCTCTATTGACTACGAGAAAATTTTTGTTAGAGTTAACATAGTTAAATTACGGGAAATTTTAGAAAAGAATGGTACATTCCAGAATCCAATAAGTGTAATTCCAAGTGTGTATACACACAACAGATACAAAGTACAAAAAGAAACTCCGTTTACGGGAAACATGTGTCAAACTTAATGATAAAGTTAGAAATACACTCCTGTATGTAAATGACAAAATAATCTTAGCAGACTCAGAAGACAACTTACAGATAATAATTTTATTCTGCACAAATGATTATAATATGACAGTATCTAAAGCTAAGGTAATGGCTTTCACTATAAATCGTATATTCCTTAAAAAATTAGAAAAGAGACAGTACTAAAATTTCATAATGTAACGGATGTGGCAGTCCTAGCGTAGGGGTCAGAGACTTGGACTCAAGTTGCCAGTCAAAGGAGGAGGATTGAGGCAACAGAGGTGAGACTGCTAAGGCCTCTTATAGATTCATAGATCAGATAAAAAAATTATGAAATAAGGAGTGAACTGGTGTCAAAAGCAGACTTCAGAGAATGGAGGAGTACAGAAAGAAACGGCATGAACATATTAGGAGGATGCTAGAAGTATACCTTAAATAATATACAAATATGCACTTTGAGAGAAAACGAGTGTTGGATGTCCTAAGAAGAGATGGAACGATCAGCTACAGTCTACTTGAAAGTGGAACAGGCATGGATGCCTACACAAAAACTGGATATGATAATGATGATAAGAGTGGGTTTCAGCATCCCAATATGTTTGACAAGACTCTGTGTCGAAATTTAAATCGCAATACATTAAAAATTTTAACAGCAACATGGAGAGTGTTTACTTTCAAGAAGTAAATAAAATTTTATTAAACATCAGTAAGGAAGGTCGTATAATTTGCCTCTCACCAAGAGTGAGTCGATTCTGGTCACAGCTGCTAATCTGATTTTGTGCAATGTCACGAAATCTTCCAAGGCATCGATGACTGTAACGTTTATGTGGCGACCCTGTCAGGATCTTCGAAAGTTCGTTCACACTAGGTGCTGGGAGATACAGGAAATCATGAGAAAATTACTCGTCCTTTAAATCGTCCCAGTGTGCCAAGCAGGGTAAGGCGAAAACTGACCTGTCACCTTCAGGCTGAACAAAACACACCTCAAGCTATTAGAAACCAGCCTCAGCATCCACAACAATGATTAGAATAAGCATGCAGTCGAGGTCAGAAAACGATACGCTGCAATTCTGTAAGTCACAGTATTTGCCTCTGTGGCCACCCTCGGGAATACCGTGTTTTCATGTTTTGGCTGGTTCGTGCACTGAACGACGGGTCCGAACATGCTGCCCTGTGCGATCCCAGTCGGAGAGCAGGAAGTGTCGCGCCCCTCGGCGCTGGGTCTGCGCGGTGGCCCGCGCGTGCCTCGGCTGGACACCTACCGGGACCCCCGGCAGCCGGCAAGCAAACTGCAGCCCACGCTCGACCGAACTTTATGGTAGCAATGACCTCTGCTGCGGCGGCGGCGCGGCACCGCACAGCACCGCACCGACTTGGGCCGGGCGCATGCGCAGACCGAGGCGGCAGGCGGCTATCCTCGATTAGCATCAGCCGAATGTACGCAAATGAGAGATGGCGCCGCTCCGCGCCGTCATTGAGGCGGCTCCTCATCAGTCACGCCGGCCGCGGCCGCGGCCGCTCGGCGCAGCAGCTCGGGCGGTCTGCGTCTGAGCCCGCGCCGGCCGAGCCCACGTCGTGGCGCTGAGCCGCCACTCGGCTCGCGTTACGGTCGTGCATCACCGCCGCCGCGGCAGCACAATTGTGCATAAATTCCCGCACACTTACCGGCCGGGCGTCCCTGGCGTGTCATGTGGTCTCCTCCTACCGTTTAGATAGCACGGCGAACGACGACAAGTCTTAGGTGTCCTTCGCCCTCCGCTGACAGCCGAAGATCAGCGCAAGGCGGGACAGCCCAGCCATTAAGACCGTAAACAGATACAATTATCGAGGCTACTACAGCTCTCCAAGCTATTTCATTGGTAGCACGAATCAGGGATCGAAAATGTAAACAAGTGTGGCTTGGTTTGTTTAGGACCGTCTCAGTGGTAAGATGTGGGCCACCACTACTTCTGTCCCTGTGGCAAATTCCTAATCACGAAGTACTACTTACACCCAATGTCCTCAGTTATTTGTTGGCCACGTTACTCTCTGTCTTATTTTATTATTTTTGTCATGCATGAGTTATTCCCTAATGCCTTAACACATGGTCTGTTATTCTGTCCTTGTCAGCAGTTTCCACAAATCCTTTCCTCGCCGATTATGTGGAGAATCTCGTCATTTTTTCCGCATTAGGTCACCTAACTATCAACATCTTTCCGTAGTGCTGTGTGCCGTAACTGCAGACGTGAATTCCCAATAAAAGATTACA
Organism: Schistocerca nitens; assembly: GCF_023898315.1. Lineage (NCBI taxonomy): Eukaryota > Metazoa > Arthropoda > Insecta > Orthoptera > Acrididae > Schistocerca > Schistocerca nitens. The sequence goes on along the minus strand of NC_064615.1, from coordinate 850,798,240 downwards.
GACATCGAGCCAAACTGACACCGATATTCAGTTTGTCTTTCACTCTTTATTATCATAACTTTTCTTTATTTTGCTTATAATTAAGGGGGTGTAGAAAAATTAAAGAAGGAAATTAGCACATTTAATAAACGATAATCATAGCATTTATAAAACATAAGAACTGTTACTTGAGTTACAAAATTATACAATTTTCAGTGAGGGATTTAAACTATTGACTTACTCATTCCTTAGACAGCAATGAACATTCTTCTTCACTATTTCAGAAATAAGTAATGTAAAATAGTACTCCCTTTTAGACAAAAAAATACAACTGTGACACACAGCTGAAGAACACTGTCCACAGATTAGACGATTATAACACTGGCATATTGTGCAGGTTTTCCTTTTCAGTTCTTTGTACGTGTAGAGAAATATTTTCTAGTTTATCAGTTTATATCCACCTGATACTGTTTGCTATTCTTCTTCTTCTAACAATCTTAGCGAGTGATGTCCTCACTTCCTGACGAAAGTGAGGTTTAAAGGTCTGACGAGATTTCGTCGTGGTTAAATAAATAAAATCTTTTCCCAAGTACATCAGTTAAGCCAAGGGGCTTGAAATTTTTTCTCGTGTAGTCACAGCTATGGAATCAAACTAATTCCGCGAAGTGCGTCTCTAAATTTAGCAACAGACAACTCACTAAGAAGCAGATGCGGGTCTCGACACTGCACAAGCAGACTGAGGAAAGATTAGTTTGAAAATATTGATACTAGGGTGCTTAAAAGAAGTTCAACAGCGTGAAACCGCCGAATATCTACCAGTGTAGAGTCGTTCTGATTCCCGTCTGTAGTTACGGGATAGCCAAAAAGATTTGGTTCTCTTTTTCCCCGTATTTTCCCACAGATCAAGACTAATTCCCAAGCAATGCTGTGCTCCAAACGTACATTCTCAAAAATTAATAGGTGTATGTGATAGTCTGCTTCCTACATTTTCCTTGCTTCGTCCGTCATGCATAATTTACTTTCAAGGTCCTGGAGTTCGTTCACTTCGTCTGATTCTTGGTCACCAACATGCATCTTACGTTTGTCGCTAACCTCATTTCTCCCACCGTTCATCACTTACGTCTTCCTTCGGTTTGCTCTCAGTCTATAGTCAGTTCTCAACAGACTACTCATTCCATTCAAAAGGCCTTCTATTTACTCCGCACTTCCACTGAGGTAGGCAACGTTATAAGCGAATGTTACCAACGATGTCGTTTCATCCTGAATTTAATACGTCACTGGCGCTTTGTTTAATTTCCGTCACTGTTTCTTCGATATAAAGATTAAACACTACTTTACAAAGACTGCATCCCTGTTTAACGTTCTTCTGTACCTGAGCTCTTGTATCTAGGTTTTCCATTCTTACTTTTCCCTCTTAGTTTTTGTACATATTGTGTGTTATAAGCCTTTCTCTATAGCTTGCTCCTGTTTTCCTCAGAATTCCGAACAGGTTGCACCGTGTCACATTGTCCAGCACTTTTGCTAGATCGACAAATCCTATGACCGTGTCTTGATTCTTCCGACATCTTGCTTCCATCTGTAGCGCAACGTCAGAACTGTCACCTTGATGTCTCTACCGTTCCTAAATCCAAAATGCTCGTCATCTAACAGTTCTCAGTTTTTTTACCATTCTTCTCTGTCTTATATTTACCAGGGACTAGAGTGCATGAGCTGTTAAGTGCGACAATTCTCATATTTGTCTACCCTTCGTATCTTCGACATTAAGTGGATGGTGATGTTTTATGAACGTCTCATGTTGTATCTCCAGTCTCATAGATCCTACACACCAACTCTACTAAGCTTTGGTTACCACTTAACCCAAATGATTTTAGAAAATCCCACAGAATATAATCTTTCAGTTAACCGACAGACTGAAATACCATTTAGGTAACCCACTTGATAATTCAGGAATTAGGTAGTTGACGCCTATCAGATTCATATAACTTCCCTTTTTGTTTTCATGTTTCTGTTTCTGCCTCTTAGTTTTCGTGTATGAATTGAACCGTTGTTAGCCATTTTTCTTAATCTCATAAGGTTCCAACTTATTTGAAAACATAGTATGGTTCAACCAGTCAAATGCCTTTGTCAAATAAAAGAACATGCATACTAGTGTATGACTTACTCTTTTGATACTTTTTTCTTGAGCCAAATTTCAAATTTAACAACAAATAATGTATTCTGAAACGTGCCACTTCTGTCTTCTGCACTGATTTCTCAAAAATTAATTTGTCAATAACTGTCCAACTCATTTTTGATAAATCAATGCATAACACAGTAGTGGCACATTTCAGTATCCATTATTTTTTATTAAGTTTGAAATTTGGCTTAAAAAAAAGAATAAATGATATGCCAGTATGTATTTTCTTTTATTTAACAAAGGCATTTAACTGGTTGAACCATACTACACACATCAAAAAAGTTTTGCATCAGCCCGGATCCCAGAACTCCTGAACATAGACGTTAACTTTCCGTATAGCCACAGGACGTCGTGTTACGACTCAAACTGTGCGCAATAGGCTGCATGATGCTCAACTTCACGCCCGACGTCCATAACGAGGTCCATCTTTGCAACCACGACACCATGCAGCATGGTACAGTTTGGCCCAACAACATGCCGAATGGACCGCTCAGGACTGGCATCACGTTCATTAGTGTCGCATATGCCTTCAACCAGACAATCGTCGGAGACGTGTTTGGAGGCAACCCAGCCTGGCTGAACGGCTGGCAAGTGCAGCAAGGTGGAGGTTCCCTGCTGTTTTGGGGTGGCATTATGTGGGACCGACGTACGCCGCTGATGGTCATGGAAGGCGCCGGAACAGCTGTACGATACGTGAATACCATCCTCCGACCGATAGTGCAACCATATCGGCAGCATATTGGCGAGGAATTCGTCTTTATGGACGACAATTCGGGCCTCCATAGTGCACATCTTTGAATGACATCCTTCAGGATAACGACATCGTTCGACTAGAGTGGCCAGCATGTTCTCCAGACATGAACCCTATCTAACATGCCTGGGATGGATTGAAAAGGGCTGTTTATGGACGACGTGACCCACCAACCACTTTGAGGAATCTAAGCCGAATCACCGTTGAGTAGTGGAGCAATCTGGACCGACGGCCCCTTTATGAACTTGTGGATTGTGTGCCACGATGAATACAGGCATGCATCAGTGTAAGAGGACGTGTTACTGGGTATTATAGGTACTGGTGTGTACAGCAATCTGGACCACCACCTCTGAAGGTCTCGCTGTATGGTGGTACAACATGCACTGCGTGGTTTTCATGAGCAATAAAAAGGCGGAAATGATGTTTATGTTGATCTGTGTTCCAATTTTCTGTGCGGGTTCGGGAACTCTCGGAACCGAGGTGGTGCAAAACTTTTTTGATGTGTGTATATTTTCAAATAAGTTGGAACCATATGAGATCATGGAAAATCACTAGCAGCGGTTCAGTTCATACCTGGAAACTAAGAAGCAGAAACTGCAACATGAAAACAAACAAGAAAGTTATTTGAATATGACAGGCGCCATGTAACGTCCAGGGTGCCACAGGATTTTGTTCTGGATCTGTTGATTTTCTTGAGATACAGGCTGTCCCAGGAGGAGTAGTCACTATTCAGGGATATGACAGGAACTAAAACAGAAAAGCCCAGTAAACTTGGGCTTTACAGTGCATAACTTGAGAGCTATGAGCACACTCGTTCATCTTCGCTACTGTGTAACACATCTCTTCTATTGGACAAGTCCTCATAGCTCTTAAGATTTGATATCAGAGCCCAAGTTTACCAGAGTTTTTTTTTTTTCGAGAGATAGTTCCTGTCGTTTTCCTACCATTCCTCTTGGGAGCACCCTGTATGTCTCTGACCTCCACCTAATGATGTAGCGTTAAGAGAGCGCGCTAAATTGGGAGACAGGGAGGTGAGCCGGAACCGAATCGAATCCTCTCGGCTAGTTTACGACGCGAGCTTGTCCGCCAGCCTGAATGAGTGTGCTTCTTAATTTACCTTAACCATTGTAGCCTCGGGAAACGCTTCTGGCAAAGTAAAATAATATAGAGGGTAACGAAAAATTTTTCCCACACTCGGACTTCGTAACGCGATTCCTCACATAACAGCAATACAAAAATGTCTCTCACACAGTTTCGTCCTGCACATATTTCCGGTATTAAATGGACTTTAAAGATTAGCAGTCTGGCAACACTGTAATCACATGTACGTTAACTACCTCTGCCAGCATATAGGAGTAGTGTCGTGCGGTTGGTGCAGGGATATTTTCAGTTAGCATTTAGCGTTCGATTCTGTATCGATGCGTATTTGTTTTTATTTGCTAAATGTAGTCTGCTTGGTACGGTATGAGGCGCCCATATAGCGATTACAGTGGGTCTTCTACACTACACTTACGTACTATGAACACAGAAATGGATGTACAATCGTTTTCATTGGTCAATGTTTAAAGAAGAGAATTTTTCGCACCACTCCATCTACTAGATTCCAAATTTGTTTTCTGTGCACCCTCTCCCAACGGTCCCATCGATTAGTACCTTCTTGCCACGTTCAAATCTATTACATTTCATTAGGGCCTAACGTTACCAGTAGGGTTACCAACGTTCTCTATAAATAATTTCCAAACACAGTTACCATTTGTATGTACTATCACCGTGGAATTACTAATTACGCCTTTCAACACTGAGTCTAATAAGCGCATGCTCTTTAGTAAGAATTTCCATGCGTTATTATTATTTTTATAGATGGAAATGTGAAAACATCGCGTCCATCGCCGTTATGGAAACAGTGTCATCCGAAAACAAACATTTCGCGATAAGCAGTGTCGAGATGGATCACGCAGAATAAAAGCTGTAAGAGAGGTGATGCGTGTTTGATGGAACAGCCTGCTGCTACTAATGACGTGTTTATACAGTGTTTTCTGTTCACCAGACAGGGACTAGTTGCTAGCAGTGTAACGTGCCCGTGATAAACTCCATGTACATTCGTACGCATATGGTATGTTCTTCTCGTGTTGCTCTAAAATAGTGTGGCAAGCATATGGCATGCACAAATGATGAATATCTGGATATGCTTCTAGTCCTTGGTGCATATGGCAACCTGGCTTGTTTTGCCGCTCGTGAATATGCTGCAAGATATCCTTCTCGACATCATCCAGATAAAAATGTTTTTCTTCGTCTGAAGTTTCACCTTCGGGAGGCAGGTTCTGTCCTTCCACGGACTCATCGTACTCCAGCTACTAAGGGAGCTATTCTGGAGGTCATACACCAAGAACAGCATCGAACTATACGTAGCGTAGCAAGGCAGCTGCGTGCCTCGCACGGCCATTGACGTGCTGCACGAGCATAGGCTGCACCGCTATCATTATTCTTCAACGCAACACCTGCATCCTGCAGACCGCAGTTTGGGGATGCAATTCTGTGAATGGTTCCAACTACAACTGGAAGCCAACGGCAACTTCAAAAACGCTGTAATAAAGTTGGACGAAGCAGCTTTCAACAGTGAGAGTGTCTTCAATATGTACAAAGCCCACTGCTTGTGTGACGTTAACTCATATCTAACCCGCGACCGCTGATATCGCTTTGGCATCAACGTCTGGACCGCGAAACTGGGAGACAGGAGTATAGGTCACTATTTGTTTCCTGAGCGGTTGAGTGAATAAAGGTATCATGCATTCATCTCAAACTATTTGCCTGACGCACAGGAAGACGTTCCACTTCGTGTTCGGCAGAGGTTATAGTTCTAACATGATGGCCCACCTCCACTCTTTGGAATTAATGTGCGACCATAGCCGGCCGGTGTGGCCGAGCGGTTCCAGGCGCGTCAGTCTGGAACCGCGCGACCGCTACGATCGCAGGTTCAAATCCTGCCTCTGGCATGGATGTGTGTGATGTCCTTAGGTTAATTAGGTTTAAGTAGTTCTAAGTTCTTGGGGACTGATGACCTCAGATGTTAAGACCCATAGTGCTCAGAGACATTTGAACCATTTTTTGTGCGACCATATTTGGGCAGAACATTTTCAGCGAAATGGCTCGGACGAGGAGGTCCAGTTGTATGGCCTTAGGGTTCACCTAACCTAAATCACCTGCACTTATTCCTTTTGAGACGCTTCAAGGAGCACTTGTATTCTACTCCATCGACACATGTTGAAGAACTGACAGCACATATTCATGCTGCTCTTGTATTGTGGATGCAGCCTTGTAGCGAAGAATCCACAACTGTAAGATCCAACGGATCGCTCAATGTTTGGACGTATGGGGGGGGGGGGGGTCGCTTTGACCATCTGATCTGTGTACAACGAATTTTTTTGTAGGCGTAATGCAGGAATTAATACGGAAATAACTATCGTCACTCATTGATAACTGCTCATACTGCATGTAGTATAAATGATTGGCAGATATTGAGTTATTTAACTGTACAACCAACTTTAGCACCTCGAAATTGATATTGTTTTTGTAATACTGTCCTATGACAGCTCATTTGTTTCAGCTGGCTATTTCTAAATTGTGTGATCACGTTTTCGTTACGTTCACCATTACATAACAGTGTGCTATGTAAATGTCGTGGCTTAAGAAACAGTGTACACTACAGTATTATATAGTAGAATGAAACTGGAAAACAAAAACAAATAAGTCTCGACCCAGAATCGAGAACTCCACTTCCTGCATGAAAACCCAAAACCCCATCCACTGCACCCACTGCACAGCACTACTGCTTCAAGCTAGCAGAGATAGTTACCGCAGCTGTGATTACAGTGTTGCCACATTGCCCGTCTTTAAGTCCATTTTTTGCGTCAAATATACGCTGGGCAGAATTTTGTGACAGATATTATTGTATTGCTAGTATGTGAGGAATCACGCTACGAAGTCCGAGTGAGCAATTTTTTCTTCACCTTCTACAACAGCATGAATCACTAAAATTACACCACAAATGTTACGGAAATGGAAAGTGCTAATGATGTGCGGTTTCCACGGAATGGATTGGTATACAGGGGTGCGTACTGTTAGCCAATCAACAGATTGTATTACTACTTACAAAGTTTGCTTTTGTGCACACATAGACTTTTTCTAAATGGAACAATACCCGTGGACATTAACAAACTAAAAGTAGGGTAAATTAGAATTCTAATTTATCCTACTTTCAGGCTGTTAATATCAATAGGCATTGCTCTATTAAAAAGGTGCAAGTTTGCAACAAAAAATATACTTTTTACTACAGTCTGTTTATTGGCTGAATATACAAACCCTGATTACCAATCTATCCTATGAAAACCACACATCAATAGCACTCACCATTTCCGCAACATTTACAGTGTAAGTTACAGATGATTACCTTATATGTGGTTAAAGATGTCTCTAATCGAATAACCAAGCATCGTCGGAAACGACAGATTTAATGTAAATATTCTAGCTTCCAGGATTGTCGGTAACATCAGCATGTGGGTGTCGGAAAACAAAAGAACAGATTAACGCTTAACCCTGACAAAGCGGAATGCACACAGCTTGTAACTCGAAACTATTGTAACAGCGAAAATTTGTTGGCCCAAAGCAGGCCATGTTCATCACTATAAATTTTTCAGACTGAGGCAAGATGGAAAGTTTTCTTGGATGTATGAAGCTCGAGATCTTGTGCAGAAATCGTGTGGTCCTAACCTCACAATAAGAATCCACTGCCGTTGACACTGAAACGCGAAGACGTTTACTTTACTTGCTTTCCTTCCGTAAAGTTCTACAGTAGCACGTTTTGAGCCACTTCTGTACGTTCACTAAAAATATTGTTAGCACAAGAAAGGTAGGTCACTCAGATCTGCGGTGTCAGTTCACGAACATCTAGTACCGTTGTTCAGATGAACACGAATTCTAGTTCTACCATCGCTGTGCATACGCTCACAAATGGAATTTGCTTTTGACATTAACTACCCTTTCAAAAGAAACTGCAACATTTATTCACTGAGCCGGCCGGTGTGGCCGTGCGGTTCTAGGCGCTTCAGTCGGGAACCGCGTGACCGCTCCGGTAGCTGGTTCGAATCCTGCCTCGGGCAAGGATGTGTGTGATGTCCTTAGGTTAGTTAGGTTTAAGTAGTTCTAAGTTCTATGAGACTGATGACCTAAGATGTTAAGTCCCATAGTGCTCAGAGCCATTTGAACCATTTTATTCACTGAACACTAGGCGACGGGAAAGCGATTATCACTTGCGTTGCACTTCCTTCAGCATTGTACAGAAAGGCGTCCACTAATGAGCATATTTTACTTTCAGCAGGCATGCAGAAGAACAATAAAGTGTTGAATGATAAACTGCTATTCTTCAAACTTAAGTTGAAAGGTTTCCTTGTGGCACACTCCTTCTGTGATGTAGAGGAGCCGCTTGCAGTAGCTGAATGACTTTCTCTGTGATGTGTTATTTATAAAATAGTCTCCTAATTTTTTCATGTTTTATGTGTTTTCTGATTCCTTTCCCTTACAAATTTCTAATTGGCATTCTGTCAACTATGTACTGACTTGTTTGATGTCTAAGTACCTTTGGCTCGCATGGTTCCACAAAACCTCATACATAAATACAAATGAAACAAATAAAATTTGGTTATCGAGATCATTTCACGCAAAGCGAAAAGAAGATTAGATTCAAATGACACATTAAAGTAAACCTACCCAAGATATACACTTCGAGTTGGGTCAACACTGAATATGTGGCAGTGTAGAACAAAACAGGGGACACATGTTTTTTATACATGCCCATACCACTGTAATGGGGGAGCGGGGGAGTAACACATTCTTGGAAAAAATTGGGTTTAATATTTCTGAATAAATACCGTTGAAACATTAGCATATATATATATATATATATATATATATATATATATATATATATATATATATATATATAAGAGAAATTATTTTTTTAATGTACGTTACAACGATGCACCAACATTTGTCGAAAAAGCCATTTTTTTAAATCCCCTCTCCCTCGCGATTTTATTGTTCATTTCGACAGTCGACTAATAGTCAAACGTTTATCGCCATTAATACCGAATTCAGTCATATATGATGAAGTGGGATTCCAGAGTTGCATGTGTTTTTTCTAGTCGTTGATTGGTAAAGTGAAAGTGGAAAAAAATGGTTCAAATGGCTCTGAGCACTATGGGACTCAACAGCTTAGGTCATAAGTCCCGTAGAACTTAGAACTACTTAAACCTAACTAACCTAAGGACATCACACACACACATGCCCGAGGCAGGATTCGAACCTGCGACCGCAGCAGTCCCGCGGTTCCGGACTGCAGCGCCAGAACCGCTAGACCACCGCGGCCGGCAAAGTGAAAGTGGATTCAGCTTCTTTTTCACCCAAACAATTCTGCAGTTCGTCGTTACTGTATAGTTGTAAAATGATGTTCCGGCAATAATTTTCAAACAACTTCGAACATAATACAATTAAAATTGAGAAGTTTATAACTCGGAAACGAAAGCAAAATACACAAATCAAAAAGAAAAAAACAAAGGTAGAACTATATATTTTATATTTAACAGAATTTAAAAAAATATTTGTAGAAAAATATATGTAGAACGTATATTATAAATATACTCGTATTTACGCGGGAAAGACTTACGAAACAACGCAGCTTGACAACTGGCATTGAAACCAATATATATCGCTTGCGCTTACAACGATATAGAGATATTTCTGGTTTATTTCTGACAAATGTGTCTTTGCAATACCACTTCGTCATATATGACAGAATTTGATATTAAGAATGTTATGTGTTTTGCTGTTATTCACATGTCGAAATAAAAAGCAAATTAGTTAGGGGGAGGGGTTTTCGAAAAAGAATGTCTTTTTCGACAAATCTGGGTGCACCACTGCAACGTACATCAGAAAGCACTGAACTTTTATTTGAAACTTTTTTCTTTAATTTCTGTTAGCGTTCCAACGGTATTCAGTCACAAATATTAAACTCAGTTTTTTGTTTCAAGAGGATGTTTCACCCCTCCTAACAGGGGTATGGGCTCATATAAAGAAAGACGTGTCTGTTATTTGCTCTTCACCACATTACCAAAATCGGTGAAAATTGAAGTAAATGTCTTGGGTAGTTTTACTTGTTAGATAACAAAATTAATAGGCCAATGCAGTATGTCTATTGTCAATTGCCAGAGCAGCTAGTCACATCGCTGAAGTAACAACAGTTTCTGCTATCTTGTGACATTGATCCCGCGTTTATTTGAATAAACGGTAATGTGGTAAATAAGGGCGAGAAAGCCGCCTCGAAAGCCTCAGGCAGGTGGTAGGGGGCGTCAACTGCGCCGTCGGTCGGAGCGATGAGCTGCAGTCCCGACAGCCAGGCGCCAGGGGCCCTCCAAACACTTTACTCCTCCAATGCCTTCGGTATTACTTGTTCACGTCCTGCCAACTCTAGAGGATGCCCGCCTTTCGCTCCTGCTAGGGAAGATTCGAGGACGATTCTTACAGACCATTTCCGCTCGTGTTTCCATTGAAGTCAGATGTAGGAGGCCTGACTCAAGGAAAAATCACGTCGTTCTCTCTCGTTCTGTCGATTGGTCGCGTTAAGTAACCGCACCTACACCGTCTCCACGGGCATGTAAAGAGATTCCATGAAGTGAGGTTGTAGCATGGACCAAAACAAGGAAAAATTTTCCAGTAAACATAGGCTTTAAAATGCATACCTTAAGAGCTATGATTACTTGTTCAATAGAAGAGATGTGTTTCATAGTAGCGAAGATAAACAGGTGTTCATAGCTCCGTAGGTATGCAGTTTAGAACCCATTTTTACTGGATATTTTCCCCTTGTTTTGATCCGTAGGACCATCTCTGGAAGTTTGACACCCTACATTCTTAGCAACAACAGTAGCGGTATATGTAATCCACTGTCAGAGATATCAGGACGATTTTCGCTTATAACTTTCGAATCAGATGCTTCCGGAGCAGGGCCCCTTAACCCAGATTGATATATTTTCCATTTTTAATCACCCCTGAAAGTTTGTAACATCATCACGAGATGTATATACATACATTTACAGGCGGCGTCGTCTCTAACTTCGACGCTCTCTAGCATCGTTGGATGAAATTTCTAAAAACGGGTTCCTGTTCAAAGTATTATGTACTCACTTTCCTCTGCAAGTCTTAGAAGTTTGTATCGCGAATTTTCTAACACTCTGTATAAATCCTACCCCTCCATGGCTATGGTGCAGTAACCTTAGCGATATTTTCAGTAGTAAAATTTCATCAGGTTGCAAATGACAGCAGAGGCTTTATTTACGCGATTCGCCTTTTTGAAGCATCTTCAGAATTTCTACACGGGAAAAGAATACAGATTAGGGGTGTGGTGGTAAATATTTTTTTAAATACTCCATAAAAAACAAAAAAGAAGAGTGACTTATATTTTGGAACTGCGGGTAACGCAACAGTCAAAGTCAGAAATTTGATGTGAACATGGAATGCAAAGGTAAAAAATTTAAATTTTTTTTAT